>NC_041406.2:109013713-109318713 GCF_900747795.2 Erpetoichthys calabaricus
AAACAGTTTTTTCTTTCGCAGATGCCGTTAAGGGAATTTGCCAATACCCCTTCGTCATGTCAAGAATAGTCAGATAACGGGCCGTCCCTAGTCTCTCAAGGAGCTCATCCACCCAGGGCATGGGATATGCGTTGTACTTCGAGACCTGATTAAGACGTCTGAAGTCATTGCAAAATCTACATGGCCCATCTGGTTTGGAAACGAGGACGATAGGACTGGACCAGGGGCTATGGCTCTCCTCAATGATATCCATGTCTAGCATTCATTGAACCTCTAGCTCCAGTTCAGCATGTTTTGCTTCAGGGAGGCGATAGGGTCATTCCCTAACAACCACCGGGTCTGTCACAATGTCGTGCTGAATCAACGAGGTCGGGCCAGGTGCTTCGCTGACTACCTCCAGGACGGACAGGATTGCTCTTTCGAGCTCCTGTTGTTGGTGGGGCAACAAATTGAAGCTGAAGTTAAGCGGTGTCTTTTCTGAGAAAAGGGAGAGAGCTGGGCTGGGAGGAGGGTCGTCCTCCCTGTCCTTCCACGGCTTCAGTAGGTTGATATGGTAGACTCTCTCACTCGGTCAACAATTTGGCTGACTCACCAAATAATCGACGAGTCCTTTTCTCTACTTAACTTCATAGGGCCCTAGCCAATGAGCCAACAATTTGGAGTGGCAGGTGGGCAAAAGCACCATTACACGATCCCCTGGCTGGAATTCGCGTAGGGAGGTGTTCCGATTATAATTCCGGACCTGCGCTGCTTGAGCCCTGGACATGTGATCTTTGAGTAAGGGTCTAATTTTAGCCAATCTATCGCGTAACTGCGCAATATATTCTAAGAGGTTGGTGGAGGGAAGTGCCTCCCCTTCCCAGCCTTCTTTTAGTACATCCAATAGACCCCGGGGTTGCCGTCCATATAGCAACTCAAAAGGGGAAAACCCTGTGGAGGCTTGAGGTACCTCCCTATAGGCGAAAAGCACTAGCGGTAAAAGCTGGTCCCAGTTCCTACCGTCTGCGCTGACTACCTTGCGGAGCATCTGCTTAAGGGTTTGATTGAACCGTTCTACAAGTCCATCCGTCTGTGGATGATAGGCGAATGCCTTAAGATGCTTAACCCGGAGTAATTTGGCATCCTCCCTGAACGTATCCGATGTAAAGGGCATACCCTGATCCGTGAGGATTTCTTTGGGTATGCCCACTTGGGAAAACAGCCCTACTAGATCCCGTGTGATGTTTTTTGTGTTAGCAGTTCGCAGAGGAACTGCTTCGGGGTATCGAGTCGCATAGTCAACCATCACTAAAATATACTTGTGACCACGCACCGAAGGTTCCAGGGTTCCAACCAGATCGACACCGATCCTCTCAAAGGGAATATCTATCAGGGGGATCGGGATCAGAGGAGCGTGGTCCCTTCGAGGTATCTGGCACAGCTGACAGACTGGGCAAGACTGACAGAAACGCCGGACCTCCTCATTGACCCCGGGCCAGTAAAACCGGAGCTTTACCCTCTCCAGTGTTTTTTCGGCCCCAAGATGGGTGCCTAGAAGGTGGGCGTGAGCTAGCTCACAAACCTCACCTTCGTGCTCTGCGACTTGATAAAGCAACTCGTTCTCTAGTACAAAGTAGGGTCCGTGTGGTGTGGAAGCCATTGACGATATGTCATCAGCAAACACGATAGCATTCCTGGCAAACTTCAAGGAATCATCGTTCCATTGTTCATGTTTAAATGATGCCGGCATAGACCGATAAATCAGACCCTCGCAAGCCACTTGCTCCACCACCTGGCGAGCATGGTTTTTGTCTGGCCGTAGCCAGCGCCCGAGCTTGCCCCAGTATTCAAAAGCCTGGGCCCTAGCCGGGACTGCGGGGTCAAATCTCCCCGTACCGCTGGTATATCTTGGCCCTCAGGAGGTCGTATTGGGCGGCTTCCTCCTTGGGGAGGTCATGATAGTGCGGGCCCCTTTAGATATGGTGCCAAGATGGACACCCACTCTGCCCGCGGCCACTAGTTTCTGGTTGCCGTCCTCTCAAATATGGAGAGGTACGACTCGATGTCGTTGTCCTCCGTGAGAGCTAGCAGCAAGGTGGAGGAGGCCTCGAGGGCTCCGGCCGTACCGCTTCTGCCACTGCCATCCGCCTCTTGGTGTCTGTGACCTCCATCTTGGTCGTCGCTTGTTCAATCTTTACGGCCTGGAGCTCCGTGACTAGGGTGTTGAGGACCGCGTTCAGGTCCTGTCCTTCTGCCATTCTTCGGATCTATTTGGATCCTGCTGGCTACGCCACTGTAATAAAAGACAGAAACATGCATAAAGTTTTGGGGTTTGAGCCCCGTATACTGTAACAAAAAATGCAGTCAATTGTTTTTCTACAAAAACTCAAAAGACACTGAAGGGAGGGAGGACGGACAGTTTATAGTGGCGGACCGGATATTAAAGTGTGGAATGCTGGGATAATCCTGGTGGATTGTGGGAGTATGACATCATCAAGGGGTAAGCAGAGGAAAGGAAGGAACCCGGAAGTGTGCGTCTTCTAGAGCCATCCGGGTGATCTTTACGGCGGCGATGTCTCGGCCTTTCTAAGGAAGCAAAGAAAGATTAGTACACTGCCGTTGTCCCCCTGCGGGTTTTGTCGTGAAGCAAACCGGGTCATTAAGTTGCTCCCCAAGTGCTCGTGCGTGACACTGTCCAGCCCGGAAGTGAGAGGTGGAGTCGAGGTAAGAGCTCCGCCTCCGAGGAAACAGAAAACTCGTTTAGCCACTAATAACACAAGCAAGGCCAGCATGCCAGCAAAACAAAACCTCAGAAGAAAGACAACATCGCTTAGCCGTTAACACTGGCAAAACGGTATCATTTTTATTTTTCCTCCCACCGCTAATGCACAAGCGATGCAAGCAGTTCGGCAAAATGAAACCTCTGAAGAAAGACAAAGTCCCTTAACCACTAAAGCACAAGCGATGCAAGCATGTCGGCAAACAAATCCTCCTAGGAGAGAGACCCCCAGAGCAGTTCCTTTCAATTACCTGACATCTCTACATTTCAATTTTTTTTCTGATGATTTCAATAGTTTCTATGACCCCGGGCCTTTTACAGCACGAGCTTACACAGCTAGTACATATATATATAGTATATATTTCTGTATATAAATATTTAGATATAAACCCCCAACAACATTATTTCAAAATCTCAAAAATGCCTTGAAGGCTTTGATTGAAATTTTGTGACATTATAGAAAAAAGAAAATGAGTCAGCATTGTTTAATATCGATAAATGTATTTTTCAGTAACTTTTGTGTATGTCGATATTTATTAATATCATGCTAACTAGCATGTTCTGCGCTGCATTGAGAGTGTGTTTTATGCAAATGAATTAAACAGCAGAAGCAATTGACAGGCCATGCAAATAGCACAACTAACCAATACAGTGGACTGATAACTGAGGGTGGGGTGGTGTCCTAGACCGGAAAAAAGAGACATGGTCATGTGGGAAATTTAAATTGAAAGTTTGGTGAAGGTCAAAGAAGATGTTGTTGTTGTGGTTAAGCCATTGTTTTTTTTTTTTGCTGTTGACTACCAGCACTCTTAGATGCATAGCAGCTTTCATCTTGGTTATCTTCCACTCCACCTACCTCCAGCCCCCAGTTGCTGCACTGAAAAGTATCCCCCATCCCATGCCTGGTGTTCAAACACAGCGCTTAAAACATTAAGGGAGAAACCCAAAGCACTTTGACCTTTTTTCTGCAAACTCCAAGGAAGAAATGTCAGTCTTAGATAGTGGTGTTTGAATTTGTAATGGGGAAAAGCACTGCACTCCTCACTCTTCACGTTAATACATCACTGTAGCACATAGGGCACCAGAACGTATGTACAGTATATCCACTTCAGGTACTGCTTTTCATATACAGTGCCCCCTATAATGTTTCTGACATGGACACATTTTTCCTTGATTTGGCCCTCTGTTCCACAGTTTAAAATTACAAGTCAAAAAATTCACATGCCTCAGTTTGTAGAAGTGACAACACTTTTTATACAGAGTCCTCCCATTTCAGGGCACCATAATGTTTGGAACAATTGGTGTCACAGTTGTTTGTTGTTATTCAGATGTGATTTATTGCTGGATTAGTGCAGGCATAAGGTATCTAGGCTTGCTTCTACCTACAGACCACCTTTGAAGTCTGTAGTTGCCATTGTTCAACATGAGGGCAAGAGTTGTGCCAATGAAAGTCAAAAAGCCATTATGGGGCTGAATAAAAACAAGAATGAAAGCATCAGAGACATCGATAAACCGTAGGATTACCTAAATCAACTGTCTGGAATATTATTAAGAAGAAAGAATGCATTGGTGAGTTCAATAGTTACGAAGGATCTATATAAGGAAAAATGTGTCTTTGTCCCAAACATTTTGAAGGGCATTGTACATTCAGATCTGCAGACTTTAATGGGGGACTACAAACAACTGATGAAAAACATGAAAAGAAATGCTGTCCAGAGCGTACTTGGTGTAAACAAATGAAAACCGTGAACATCTAGTAATGACAGTAATATATACTCAAATTTCACATTATTCCTACTGATTACCCGTTTCAATTCAAAATAATCCAATTTTTCTGCAAAATTGTGCTTGGCAATGAGCACAAACACCAAGTCACAAGGAAAAGCAGAAAACAGCAAGAATTGGTTTAATGCAGGAATGTTTTACTCATGGATAACTGTGTATAGCGTGTTCAAGAGTAAGAACTAATAATATTATTACTTATTATTTGACTGACACCTTTATCCATGGTGACTTACAACATTTGTGATATAATTGATAAAAATTATTTAATTTTTCCAAAATGGGGCACAGATAGGTGAAGTGACTTGCTCACAATCACACAATGTCAGTAGTGGGATTTAAATCCACAGCATCTGGGTTTGAAGTTTCAGATCCAATGCCATAACCAGTGCGGCACATCGCCTGCCAATAATATTAGCTTGTGGTAGAAAAAAACCTTCAAATATTGTATACAGAAAAGCACTTAGTTAGTAACAGAGTACTTCTGATAAACCTGAACACCCAACGGCCCTATCACTGACACCCACTGTCTTATGAAACGTCCTAGGTGATGCTGGGTAAAACAGTTAGCTATTGTATATAACCTCTAGACTGTTGACTTATGAAAGTAGGCTGTCATGATTCTGTTGTTTTTTTAATTATTTTATGGATTTAATTTACATTTATTTAATGATTTTTGTTTCTTTTGGGCGGGGCGTTAGAATATAAGGAATTTATATTTAAGGTTTATTTTGTGCTAAAGACAATGTTAAAAATACAATATGTAATGTCATATCACAGCACCATTGTGTTTCTTATGGCTGCCCCCTTTTGGACTCAGCTTGTGTTTAATTGCTAGCCACATTGCTATGTTGGATGACTGTACGGTAGGTCATGACCTGTGATGTCACTGAATAGAATATATAAAGGTCAGGTGTTATACACTTTCTGGTTACCAGAGACTAAATTTTAACCTAAAAACACGTTAGAGTTTCTGTAATAGTTATAGTCTTTTTGGTCATTTTTGATAACGTCTTTGCTTAGTAGTTTGACTGCGACAAATTGGACAGATTCATGGTTTGTACCTTTCCTTGTTTTGTGACTTACATTTCATCTCCCTATCTCTATTTAAAAAATATCTTAAGGCATTACAGAATCATTATGCCTAAGCATTCTATCCCAGTACTGTAGAAGCTCCAAAGTTTCACAGCTGAAAAATTGCCTTCCAATTAGCCTCCATCATCAAATCATTCAATTACTAAAATAGTTAACACATTTTTTGGATAACACCACATTTAAAAGACTAGCTCTTGGGTTAGACTATAGAACATTCCTAAGAAGACAGAGATGACATGATAGAAATGCATAAATTAGGAAACTGGTGCAAAACCATATCCAAGTGTTTGGATTTTCTAGTTGGCACAGTTGGTTTCATTTTCAGGAAGTGGAAGCTACACCAGATACTGTCTAAAAAAGGTCATCCCATAAAACTTTCTGCACAGACCATAAGAAATCTTGGTAAAGAAGCCATATACAGTAGAGACCAATTATCACTTTGAAGGATCTACAGGGTTTGGTAGCTGAGGTTGGAGTAAATGTTCTCAGGTCAGTCACATGAAGAATTCTACAAAGCACTGGTTTATGTGGAAAGGTGGCACAAAAGAAGCCATTACTCAAAAAGAGCAAACTGAAAACACATCTGTAATTTGCCAAAAAGTACAAGAGTGCTAAAGAAGGATTATAGGAAAAGGTTTTGTGGTTTTCTAATCAGATGAGACGAAGATAAAACATTTTGGCCAACATGCAAAGAGATATACAAGACATCTACAAAATATGACACAGCTGACATCTCCAAAAACACAGCACTTAACAGTTAAGTATGGCGATTGTAGAATTATGCTGTATTCATGCTTTTCATCAGCATGGACTGAGCATTTGATTAAAAGAAAAGGACGAAAGGAATGGTTAGAAATTCAAGCAAATACTTTGAGAGGATCTGTTTTAACAAAGCTTGGGCAAAAGTTCAACTCTCAACAAAATGACGATCCCAAACACAGGTCCAACCAAAGTAACCTTAGAGTAGTTCATGGATAAAAAAATGAAAGTCCTACAATGGCTCTGATAAAGCTTTGTTTTAAAATCAACTGTCGGTTGGTGGAAGTGTTTGAAAATTATGGCGCAAAAGGGCCATCCGACTAATCTGAACAACCTAGAGGCCATCTCCCAGGAAGAATGGACCACAATCATTTGAGAAAAGTGAATAAAGCTGAGACATACTTACCTCAATTGCTGTTAAACATGGTTCTAAACATAGGATATTTCAGGATTTTTTTAATCTTAAGATTTTCTCTAACATAAAACAAATCATTTTGATTTGCACTGTTTTGCAATACGCATACTACAAAGAACACAATTTCAGTGTAGGTTTAGTTATTTAGTAAAATTAGAGATTTGAGTTTGAATACATTTACAAAGCACTAGTGCATAAAATAAAAAAAGTAACAAACTCTTTTTTTTTCTCCTAGGCAAATGACACTTTTAAATATCTGGAACAGCTGTTAATATACTCTCAGAATTTTCTGAAAGTTTCTGATGTGCTGGGAAAAAGGGAAAATCCTCTCATGATCAACCATTTACAGGTGGGCATGTTATATTGTGAGTTATAGTGTATTGTTAAATTGTGGACAGGGAGGCTCAAATCCTCCCTGTGTGTATAGTTTGCATAGTGTTAAGTGTGAAAAAGAAATAGAAATGAGCATAAACATGCATATACCTAAAAATACATCCTATTAAATGAAGTGTAGGAGAATAATTGCATAATGTTTAACTGAATTGTTCCCAGAGGAAGATTTAAAGAAATAAAAGCCTAGTACATGTGTTTAAATCTAAGCAGTAGCGCTAACAGAGCATCTGTCAAGTTGTCAATAGAGGAAAGGAAACTCCAGTGTAAAATATTCCTTGAGAAAATACATTTCTGGTGGGTCTATGTTGCTTTAAAATATGAAAAGTCAATATTTTCCCTTCTTAAAAACTACCTGCCTTCCCCTTCTAGCTATTATACAATATCATATGGCTCAGACTTAAGGATATTGCTGTAATATGACGGTCTTTACATCTCCCAGATGACCTAGGAATGCCTTGGGATCCCACAATATGATTTGGCAAGTGTGGCTGGGGAAAGGAACATATAGGCCTCACTGTTGCCCCCACAACTCTGTTTTGGATAAGCGGTGGAAAATAAATGAATGAATGTTGCATGGCCAAGAGCAGAAGCTGAGTGACAGTTCAGTGGCACAAAGATCCAAGTATTAACAAGAAATGGAGGATGGAAACAGACCTGACTATAATACATCCCATGCTTTTTTTTTAAGAAAATAATTTTAACAGGGTGATAAACTCTAACAAGGGTATTACAACTCCGAAGTTAAGGATTTTGTCCTGGATTTAAATGCTTGACACCCTTACTTACCAGATAGGCCATTCTACAGTTGAGGGGGTCTGTAACCTAAGGATCCATATTTTACAGTAGACATGCTAATCTTTTGAAATTTAAACTTTTTACTCAGATTGTATGAGATAAAATAATATAGAATAGCTTAATTAGTTTAAGGCAGTACATTAATACTGTGTTTTAACCCCTATTCTAGGGATAATGGGTGTAGAGTTTGAACACTTTTCCCATATCAGTGCAATATTTTCTTCTGGTGCTTCTTTTTTTATTGCACCTGCCAAAGACGTCATAATTTGGTTAATTGACCACTCAGAACTGGCCCTGTATGACTGAATGTGTCATTCCAACAGTTGGCACCTTCTGCAATTTTGGCCCCTGCTTTGCATTTGATATATGAGAGTTAGGCTCCACTACACTATAAATAGAACTAATCCTGTTGCCTGATGGTTAGATGCAATAGTTTATATACTGTATATATGGTTTCTAGGCAGGAAGGGTTGGATCCAGGAGGACGGGCGCATAGTTATATACATAGTCTCAAAACTAATCTTATTTCACTACATCCAAGGTCAGTGCCAGTGTGAGCCTATTCTGGCAGCAGTGGACACAAGGTGAGAAACGGCCCTAGGCAGGGTGGCAGGTACACATATGCACACACATATTCACTTATTCTTACACTGAGGTCAGTTCAGATTTGTCAATTAATATAACCTGCATGTCTCTGGTATTATGAGAAGAAACACATGAATAACCAGGAGAAAACCCAAAGTTCGGCTAACATCTCTGTGCAAACAGGCATGGGAGTTCTTCTATTAGCTAATACTATAAGAAGCTGGTTCTGAGAGCTTTTATAATACAGAAATTGTGCTTTTGTGGCCACTGGCAATAACCACAGTGCAAATGTGCGACCTCAGATGGAATTAGATGATTTCATAACAGAACATTTGGCGTAGTCGGAAGGATTTGTATTCTGCATGGCTCAAACATATTGCTTTGCAGTAAAGTGTGGGGCTGAGTGAAAGAGAGAGAGAAAGAGCTCAGCTTATGTCACTCAGGAAGTAATTTGTTTGCAGTGCTAAGAAGCCATACCTCTGTAAACTAGCATGGGAGTTCTCTTATTAGCTCAAGCTGTAAGAAGCTGCTTCTGAGAGGCTTTGTAATACTGTATACACATTGTAGGCTCATGGCTGGCGACTGGCAGTTACCACAGTGCATATATGTGTGACCTGGAATAGATTGTAATATGAACACCAAGTGCTCCCTCCATATTATAGTGCCTCAAGGCCAGCAGGCATATCCTTCCTAAATTCAAATTTAATTTAAATTTCAAGAGTATTATCATGTAAACTAACTATTATGAGAATTGGAAGGTGGAAAGGAATTGTCTTTTATCTTGGGAGTCATTATTAATGTAATAAAGTTACTTCATTAATGTGTAAATTCATTTCTTTTGTACGTAGTTTTAATACATTGACATGATTGAAGTTATGTACGACAACTTCAGTTGGTCGGTTATTTTTTTAAGAAATGCTTAATTGTTAAATTATTAATTAATAAATGCTCAATTATTGATTTATTGCATTTCATTCTTTGCAGGGAGCTTTGGAAAACAATTTTATTCACAGTTTTATAGAGAGCCAGTTAAATATTGATCTGAATCTATTGTCCAAAGAGCTTTGGGAATATGGTAAGTCTGGTTGTGTTTTTATTTTGGTTCCTCTACTTGCATATAAGTCTTATAAAAAAAGTAATTTTCCTCACACCAAACGTTGACATGCTGCTGGAAACTTTTCTTTAAATGTACTGTTGAAATGATACAGAAACATCAGGTACAGAATGAAATGGCAAACTTCACAATAGTGAAAAATGTTCAAATAACAGCTACAGTGCAGATGTCTGGAAATGTAAAAAGTGATGTTGTGCATTGTGTTTATTGATTTAACAAAAAATCAAATTCACTTTTTAGGAACCAATCTTCACTTTCTGCTTATTGGATGATATTTTACATTTCATATTAACTCTGCACCTCATATTGTAACTCAGATAGGTTCTTTCACTAAACTTTTTAATTCAATGAGTTAACTCAGTCGACCAATGAAGATTGTTGTTTTCATCTAACTGGTGCTGAATAAAAATGCACTTCTGCATGAATGGAAGTGTTTTGGGGAGGTCTACTCTAGCTGTTATTTCTATTCAATAAATGTTTCTTGACCAAGACAATTTGGACCTAGGTATGATTAAGGTAGCGTGAATTCAACCCTGGATGGGATTGGGATTAGTCGTCATTCAAGGCAGGAGATGTGCTGTAAGATATCTCAGCTGGGAATGCTTCTGTAATGGTAAATTATCCCATTGTAGCGGAGGAGCCAGCTTTTGGGAATACTGGGTCTCCAAGTAATGGAAGCCACCCCAAATGAAAGTATTTCAGGGACGGGGAGAAACACTGGTTGCTAGAGTTGTAGTTCTATAGCCCAAAAGACGGCAGTAACAATGTCTGTTATGTTATGCCTGGAACCCTGACACATATTGTATTAGGCAGACATACTCTTTATATAGAGAGAAGGTTTCAAGACTGCATGAACATTTTAGGTGAGCAAGGGTAGTTCTAAGAGGTCCAGAGGACATTCCTGACTTTGAAGTGCTCCAAGAGTTAATCATGAAAGTGAATTTAGGATGCTATGTCTGGTCAAAGTTTGGGAGAACAGTTGGCAAAAACATGACAAGTAGAGGTGGTGAATGAGGTAAAGGAGGCTATTGAGAGGAGCGTTGATGCTGTTCTATAGGCATCCCAAGTTATAGACAGGGCAAAATACTGTTCAGCAAGGCCTAGTGGGGAAGAATGTTATTTTGTTTTCCCTTAGTTGATGTGTAATACATAAACATCTTGCGTTTAAACCTTCCCTGTGTGATTCATCTTTTAACAAAACCATACTTATATGTATCTATTTGGGGATGGGGGAAAAGGGCTTCTTATCAACCATAGTACATTATTATTATTATCATTATTTTATTTTATTTTTTTACAGAGACAACAATAAACGCAACTTTAAAAAACTCAGTGGCAAAGAAGATTACACGATTATCTCGACTAATGGTTAATATCTCAGATTGTTTGTCAATAGATCGTATGTATGGGTTCAAATCACAAGAAGAGCTAGAACTAAAAGCAACACAGCTAATGGAACAAAACAATTTCCTGGCTAGTAAGTGTTTTTTATTGCTTATGTTTCCCACAATATAGTGATGACCCAAGTGAATGTCATTTTGGGTGTAATATAGTTGTAAGTAATGTAAAAAAAATCTGTGTTGAGGGATACATGCAGACTACAACAGGCAAAATAGGCAGATTTTTTTTTTGTTCTTTATTTCACCTTATACAATTTCTTGTATTAGGAATTTGTTAGTTTTCACATACCCCTTGGGGTTAGAGCACAGGGTCAGCCATTGTACAGTGCCCCTGGAACAATTACAGGTTAAGGGTCTTGCTCAAGGGCCCAGCAGAGTAGGATCTCTTTTGGCAGTGACGGGGATTCGAACTGGCAACCTTCTGGATACCAGCACAAATCCTTAGCCTCAGAGCCACCACTCCGGCCCTAAATTTTAAAAAACTCAGTGGCAAAGAAGATTACATGATTATCTCGACTAATGGTTAATATCTCAGATTGCTTGTCAATAGATTGTATGTATGGGTTCAAATCACAAGAAGAGCTAGAACTAAAAGCTCAGATGGAAAGAAGTATCCAGTTATCTGTCACTGCTCTATTTTTATTCACTTATATTTTCTGCATCGTCTTTACTGCTCAGTGATAGGATGGTACAACAATTAGCACTGCTGCCTCAAAGATCCAGTGGTTTGCATTCCTATTCTACGCCAAGTTTTTTTTTCCTATTTCTGGATGGGTTTTATTCTGAGCTTTCCAGATTTCCTCTTACATTCCCAATGATGTGCATTTCAGATTAATCAGTGATTCTTAATTAGCTCAGTGAGTGTGTGGTGGTGATCCAAGTTTGTTTCCTGACTTGTAACCAATGCTGCCACAAAAGCATACAGCCCCCGTAACTATAACCTAAATTAACACTTTGAACATGAGGTATGAGTTAACTTGTATCACACTGAGCCTGTCTATGCACGACATATGATATAACTCATATCTCAGTATACAGCCACTATAGACACACTGCTTTGTCTCAGTTATCTATTGTAGTGCTGCCATCTGGTGGAGAGCTATAGAATTTTTTTGCTGGTAAGAAATGGTCCAGCAGTGAAGAATATGTAATGTTATATTTTTACTGTGCTGCTCAGTTTACATATTTCATAATGTGTCTTAGATTTTTGATCTAAAAGTAGAGTGCCATGTAATGGTACATGCTAATAATGGCCTTATATATAATCAAGATTGATTAACTAACTGCGGTGGGTTGGCACCCTGCCCAGGATTGGTTCCCTGCCTTGTGCCCTGTGTTGGCTGGGATTGGCTCCAGCAGACCCCCGTGACCCTGTGTTCGGATTCAGCGGGTTGGAAAATGGATGGATGGATGGATTGATTAACTAAAGTGAAGCGAATAGATATTAAAGTGCATTTGATATGCCTAGTTTGAAGGGAGCAGATGTACCTCAGGATCATGGCTTTCATGATATGGGTTCCTTCATAAAATTACTAATTTAAACAAATGGAATATGTTATTACCTAAGTGAGGAATGATATGGATTTACATGACAGCTTATGTCATCAAATACAGCAGCTTATATGTGAATATAAAACACTTAAGTGTGCTTTTCTATTCCATGCTCTGTAAACTCAATGCAGCTCTTAGGTTCTCTTACTTGGAAGTTACCCTTTCCATGTGGCCAGAGCATCACTACTGTTGCTGCTAACCATGCATGTCCAAAGGTCCTCCTAAACCCATAATGCAGCCCCTCTTTAACTCTCAGGTCTCTCATTCAGTTGTTTTTTTTATCTCTACTACTGTGGGATTTTGAAAAGTTTCTTCATTCATTAGTCCAGATTCTCTATGAATATGGTTAATCATGGCTGTTGTACCTGTCTATTTCAATTGTGCATCTGCATCTTCAGCCACATCTGTACAGTGGAAGAGAGGGAGATAGAGAGAAAGAAAGAAAGAAAGAAAGAAAGAAAGAAAGAAAGAAAGAAAGAAAGAAAGAAAGAAAGAAAGAATAATGTATATGCATATGAAAGAAGCAATTAACTCAATTCCTACAAACATTCTTGAGAAAGTGTTTGTCCAGTTCATTTCTACTTTGCATCTCAATTACTATACAAAGCCAGACACAAGCAGGAGTCTTGTAAGCCCATTCTTTGTTCAGTCTCATTTGTCCTTTTAAAAATGTTAATTATATTTTATAAATTTAATATAATAAATATTAAGGAATGTATGTCAATCACTTCTAAATTGAGAGTATTTTTTGTAATATCAGTTAATGAGTACTGTATATATTTTTGTTTTTTCCGAAGGTGTAATTTTCCAGTCTCCAGAAAATCATAGCACTGAAACTCGGAGATCTTCCAACTTCTCTCTGCCGGCTCATGTGAAGTACACAATCCGAACCAATGTTCTGAACAGCATGCGCACTGACCGCCTCAAAAACCCAGTCTGGACTGTGCACCCCAAGAGCATTCCTGCCACCAGCTTTCGATATAACCGTATCTTTATTCCACTGCAAGACATGATTGAGAATGCAATTATAGCTGTGCAGACAGGCAGAAGTGTGGTGGATCATGTGACGATGGTTCAGTCCGTGCCTTACCCATGTCACTTTAGGGACAGGTAAGTAAATTTAGAAGAGTTTTGACATTTGATGTTCTCTTATATTGAAGTGAATTTAAGCACTGCTCGATATCTCATATTTATCACTTGTATAATTTAATTATTTGCTGCAGAAATTTAATTCAATACCAATACAGTATGAGAAAACACAATTCAATATAAACACCCAACAAAATGTTGAAACATATACAAAGAACCCTCAATCTTTGTATACAAAAATATAGACTGTCACGTATGTGCACTGGAAGCACATTCCAGATTCATCAGAGTTATGTCATACCACCCCAGGATGAGAGGGGGTGCTGTTGTCATCTCCCTTTCTCTCCACCGCTCTGGGTAACTGACTCTACCCTTCCTGGTTGGAGTGTTATAACACCCAGGCTGGCTGAAGGACAGAGCTCTCTCCCAAACAAGACACCCACCCAATAGAGAACTAAATTTCAACTTCCAAGGTTGTTTCTTTTGCACTTAATACATTCTGTTTTGATAAAGTGCAATATAAATAACATTTATTATTATTATTATTATTATCATGCCATCTAGCACTGTTTTTGTTTTAATTTTCTTAGAATTAAACGGATATCTCTTTGTTTTGATTCTCTAATGTCGCTGCGGGGTGGGGTTTGTTTTGTTTTGGATGTGCTCTGTCTCTTTGTATGTCAGAGGACCGGGATATTGCGAAGTGGGATCAAGCCTCATATGGGGAAGCAAAATGGGGGGGTGGGGGGATAAAGGGGGGAGAGAAGGAGAGCAGGCTATATCTAATCTTTTCTTCTAATCCCTATAACTATAAATACCAGTGCAACAATAGGCTAAAATGCAATAACTCATGGGGAATTTTGAAATTAAGATTAAAACTGCCTCACTACCAGTTAAGACTATAAAATGACATTAAAAATTCAGAATCAATGTCTCCATGATGGGACAGTTAACTTTCTGAGCTGGAATGTTAAAGGCCTGAATCATGAATTAAAGAGAAAGAAAGTATGCTCTCACCTAACAGGCTTAAACGCTAAAATAGTATTTTTACAGGAGACCCACTTACTAAGCAAGGATCAGTTCAGACTACAAAAAGACTGGACTGGCCAAATGTTCCATTCTAGCTTTATAAAGAAAACTAGAGGGGTGGGAATTCTCATACATAGAACAGTTCCATTTGTAGCATCAGATGTAGTATCGGACCCTGAAGGGAGATATGTGATGGTCATGGGCAACTTATATAACAGTAAAATGATTTTGATAAATGTTTATGCACGCAATGTCGATGATAAGGAATTCATGTAAAATCTATTTGCATCCATTCCCAATGTGAACACTCATAAAATTATAATGGCTGGGGACTTTAATTGTGTTCTAAATCCACTCTTAGATAAGACTCCTCTGGCAGGGGGGACGACATCTAATACTGCAAAGACAATTACACAGTTTTTAAATGACCACAACTTATCAGACCCCCCCCTGGAGGTTTCTTAACCCAAACTCAAGAACATATTCGTTCTACTCACCAGTGCATTATAGCTACTCAAGAATTGATTATTTTTTTATAGATAATAATTTCCTGCCTACGATTAAATCATGCAAATACGACACAATTGTTATCTCCGACCATGCCCCTCTAGTCTTGGAGCTAAAATCATTAAGCCCCTCATACTCACCTCGTAGATGGCGCCTTAACCCTCTTTTATTGGCAGACGAGAACTGCACAGAATTTATATCCAAACAAATCAGCTTCTTCCTTGAGACAAACATGCCCACAGAGGTTTCTGCAGGAACACTCTGGGAAACTCTAAAGGCCTTCTTAAGAGGACAGATTATTTCATATCTTTCCCACAGAAATAAATTAGAAACCAAGAAAGTGTCAAAGTTATTGCAAATATACTAATAACCCAATTGTGCTTTACTCACTCAGAATATGGAACCAACTTAGAAAGCATTTTAAGATGGAAAATCTTTTATCTGTGGCACCTCTGCAAGAGAACCACCTCTTTCAACCATCGCAAACATATCCAGTTTTTAATACCTGGATAAGTTTTGGAATTAAAATGCTCAGAGATCTTTATATAGACAACATATTTGCATCTTTTGAACAATTACGTTCAAAATTCAACCCAGCTACACATTTCTTTCACTATCTTCAAATTAGAAATTTTGTTAAACAGAAATTGCCCAATTTTCCCCACCTCACACCCTCCACAATGCTGGAGAAAATACTGCTCAATTTCGAGGAATTAAACACCATTTCCGCACTATATAAAATCCTATTAGAGTCCCTACCTTTCAAAGATCCAAGAGGACATTGGGAAGAAGATCTCTTAATCAATATATCAGAAAAGGAGTGGAAGGTAGCATAGCAGAGAATTCACTTGAGCTCCACATGCACAAAGCATAGAATTATTCAACTAAAAATTATATATCGAGCTCATCTGTCTTGCTTAAAACTGTCCAAAATGTTTCCAGGTCAAGATCCAACCTGCGAACGCTGCAACCAAGCTCCTGCCTCACTGGGTCACATGTTTTGGGCCTGCACCAAGCTAACATCATTTTGGACCAAAATTTTTAAGTGCCTTTCAGACAGTCTTGGTATCACAATCCCTCCTAACCCATTAATAGCTGTGTTTGGTGTTCTTCCAGAAGGACTTGAAGTGGAGAAGGACAAGCAAACGGTGATTGCATTCACTGCACTTTTGGCATGCAGACTTATTTTGTTAAATTGGAAGAATCCTAACTCTCCTCTGATAAGTCAGTGGGAAACTGATGTTTTATATTATTTGAAATTGGAAAAAATAAAATTCTCAGTTAGAGGATCTGTACAAAATTTTTTCAAAACCTGGCAGGATCTAATCAATATTATTTTAGAATAAGAGAAATAACTATTACCGCATTTAATTCCCTTCTCCATTTCTTATTTACATATATATTTATTTCTCCCTTTCTTTTGTTTATTGTTACCTTATTAAAAAGCCCTAAGCAATTCTCCTTTGGCTAAGCTCTCCTTCTCAGGGGTGGGGTTTGATTTGCCTTCAATTTTGTTTGGTTATAAATTGATCTATTTGTATAGAATGATTACAATAAAAAATTAAAAAATAAATAAAAAAAAAAAAAGAATTAAACGGGATGACACAGCTGGTGTCCCAAATTTTTGCATCTCTAGGTTGTGTTATTCCCCCACTTGATGACAATATATATTGTACTAGCTGTCCCCCACAGCTCTACCCACATAGTAGTGATACAGAACAAACTTTAAAAATCAATAAAAAACAGGTATTGCTATCTAAGCGGAGGCAAGGTACGGTCCAAAACATGGCTAGAGGTAGACTGATTCAAATGGAGGCTGGCACGTGAGTGTGGAGGGCCCTGCCTGGTTCTCCACTCCTGACGTCATGCTTCCCCTACCCCTCAGCCCACAGCCTCTGTCTCAGATTAGTGTGAATATATCACTCCTGCAAGCAAACTATGAGACTTAGCGCGATGAGTGAAGTCGCAAAATCAACCAGAATGTTCAAGCAAATTATAGTAAAAAACCCGATCTGAATCTCGTTCACTAGCTTAGTAGGAGGCTTGTTCTGTGGTTGGCGCGGGAGTGAGGAGGGCCCCCCTTGGCTCTCCACTCCTGACATCATACTTCCCCCTCCCCTTGGCCCGCACCCTCTGTCTCAGATTAGCGTGACTATATTGCTCCTGTAAGTCAACTATGATACTAAGCACGATGACAGAAGTTGCAAAATCAACAGGAATGTTCAAGCAAATTATCGAAAAAAACCCGATCTAAATCCATTAAGTAGTTCTCTCGTGAAAAGCGGACAGACAAACAAACAGACAGACAGACGTTGGATTTTATATAGAGAGAGATGTGTGTAGTAAATCAATCAGAAAGGCAAGAAAGAAGTGTTGGAGCTCCAGAGGACATTATGTTTTAATGTCTAAATTGAAGTAGTGTTGTTGGCTCTTGAAGGCTGAAAGCAGCTTCTGGAAGGAGATAAGGCCATTCTCTCTTAGAAGCTAGGTCTCAATTGAGCACTGACTTTGTGTATGGTGGCTGCTGATGTTAGAGAGGAAGCAGAAAGAGCAGAGCTGGTGACTTGCAAACTGGGAGTGACATCTGTAATCTCCTAGAGAGTTCTCATTCATTCTAAAGTAAATAGAAACTGTATTGGTGGTGGTATCATACCAAAAACTTCCCTGTATTTTTAGTCGACCCAGCACCAATGAGACACTCAGTGTATATACATCAATACATTCTGCAAGTGATCATTCCAGCGCCAGTGATTTTATTTGGATAGAATATGTTTGAAAACCAGTCCATCACACGTGATGTTGCATGCACTCCAAGACAGTCCAAGTGCCACCACTGACACTGAGAAGAGAAAGAAACTGGAAATGATTTAGTAATTGCAAAATAAAAAACACAACATAACTAATTAAAAAACACAATATAGAAGGACAATATGAAACAACCTCAGCAGCAGCTCTAAAAAGAATATTAAATGCTATAGTAATGAGTCGTGAGCCTTGATTTAAATACTGCATCTGATATGTCAATAGATAAATCATTTCAGATTTCACTAGTTTCATTTATTCTTTGAATTTTAAGCAGATATGTGTCTTGAGATTGCAATACACACCCTGGAGTGTAAGTAATATTAAGTTCTGCAAGGTGAGAGGAATAAACTATTTATGAGTGTCTGTGTGATAAGGAGTATTTTAAAATCAGCTCAAAATTGAATTGGAAGCCAGTGAAGTGATTTAAGAGTTACAGTTTTGTGGTTATATTCCTTAAACTCTAGTTATGAACCCTACTGATAGGGTTTTGAATTATTCAAGTTCAATTCAAATGTATTGCCATGTGGACATGGTCTTATGATTTGGGTTTGTTTTAGGTTTTTTTCTTCTCTTTATTCTGAACTCTGACCATTTTCTCACTATCGCCGTTTTTAAGTTTCATAATCTAATTTTGATGTTTATTTTTTCATTTAAAGTCCTTTTGACATAGTTAGAAGTATTGAATATCTTATCGAGATGGCATATTTGTTCATCTTGTACACAGCCATTTTATGGCTTCTTCTTTTTCATTGTTATCAGAACATTACCATGCAAGGATAGTGGACTTCATTTTCTCACAAGATTAGATATTAGTGTACATGTATAGTTTAGTGATTTCGTGTCAAAGACTTGCATGCTACAAACTCTCAACTACATATTCTGGTTTCCAATTCTGATGAAGATGGAAGATAAGGCTGATTCTTGGCTTCAGTATTGGCTTGGGTTTTGACATATATTTTTTCTCCCGGTCCTAATTCAGTACATCTGCCTTGTGCCCTTCATTAACAGAACTCATAGTGCATGAAATTCTTACTTGTATGTCTCCTGAGATCAGTTGACAATGATACATTTCACAAGTGGACGGAGTTGAGAAAAACAACTGTGCAGGATGGCTGAGGTCTTTAATAATGTCTGCTTTTCCAGGGATGTGAGTGTTAGGCTGAGTTTATACTTTACGTGATGTGACACGTGCTGCAGTGGACGCTCCTGCTATGCAAGAGTTTTACTGTTTATACTTGCACGTGTACTTTGCTTCGCTGTGTTGTGAATTGCCTGGAACACCATTTAAATTCCAATAACACCTTACTGCAGTATCTCTGAAAAGGATGTTTAATGATTGAATCCATCAATCCAGGGATTTGCCCATTCCAGCAAGCATTGGGCACGAGGCTGAAACTATCCCTGGATGGGCATCAGCTCATCGCAAGGTGAATACAAGCACTCATACACACTAGCATCATTTTAGATGTCACCAAATCTGCATATCTTAGGAAGGAAACCCGAGCACACTGTGGAAACCACAGCAGGAAAACATGTAAACTACTGGCAGAGAATACCAGTGATGTGACTCCCTGCAAGACAACAGTGCTACCACTCTGCCACCGTGTCACTCCGATGTGTGTAATTATTAACAGTATTCATTATTTAAATGAAATTAATGATTTATCTGTAAAATGTAACACACATACTTTAATGCATTTCATCACGAAAATGATATCAAGTATAAATCTTAGGATTCTAAATGTTCAGAAAGTTGGAATATCATATATTTAATGTGTTCTGTGTGGCGATCTATTGCTGTTTGCCGCTGCTGTCAGGTCAGGAGAAAGAGCCAGAAAAAAAAGACGGCACAGAAGACGGTATGTGAGACTTTTAAAATGTATCGTGTCATTAAGGTCGGGAATATGCAACGCTTGAATATAAAAGCACCACAAATGCATTTGTATGTCAGCATTTTGCTTCGCCACATCAAACCATTCATCAAACATCGAAGTGTGCACATTGATCTTGTAGAATCCGCAAGGTATCTTTCTGTCACATGTAGATAGTAAACAGAGACTCTGACGTCACATTCCCACTTTTATCTCACTGCGCCCCCAGACTTTTTGCTGGTACTGCAACTCGCGCACGCGTTGCATTAATTTCTGAGGACCTGCTCAGAGAATGCGTCAAATGAATGTTGGGAACGCGTGGCAGCCGTGATCATGAAGTATAAATGAGCCTTTATATACAGTATGTCCTGCTGGGTGTCACCTTCATCACCACCACACCACACCCACATATGGTACCAGGATGTGATCTGGCCAGTGCGGATGGAGAAATGCTGACACAGTGCACCTGAAGAAGTATAGGTTCTTCTGAACATTTTAGGCAAGAGTCGAACTGTGTCATCTGTAGAGTATTAAGTGGATGGTGCAAACAGCCTGAACATAAACCATTACAAAAAAATTGGAGACTAATAAACTAGATTTTCAAGATCCTGCCACATACGAAAATACCTTAATATTATGCCTGTTAGCTTAGTGTTCTATAAGTCATTCTAAAAAAATTATAGTTAAATTAAAGCACAAACTGGTATGTACTGTAAGGCTCACCATGCAAATTATGTATAGTAATGCTAATGCTGACTAGATAGACGATTCATGCTATACAATTTCTTAAAATATTAAAATGGTATTTCCATATTGTCACTGTCCTCAGTAAGTTTCATTTCCAGTCCCGTTTTGGACATTCTGCAGTACATCACAGTGCAGGCAAACAACACTGCTAGCAGCAACACATGCAGACTAAGGTATATCAGGTGCCACTAAAAGAATAGAAACAAAATGAGAAAGGTATATTAACAGTCATTTCAAACAAGAACTCAAATTATTAGAAAGCTTATGGATAGACTTGGCATTAGTTCTAGCAAGAGTATGTTACGTTTAAACAGTAAGTCCTCAGTCATCATTTAAAAGCTGAGACTGATCTCTCAAGAATTTGAAGGCCCAATCCGTAAAGAATACCTTTAGTATTTTGATTTATTCTGGATATTATAAGAAAATTTGAATTTTGAAATAAATATGCACTGTACAATCTGAAATGTACTAATTAAATGGTAAGGTGGGGAAAGCCACATTCTTGTTAGGCACAAGTGAAATATCAGGATTAGTATGAGTGGTGTAATAGATGGCCGGAGACCTTGCCTGGTCGGGAAGCCCTTTTGAGGAGAGGACCAGGGGAGTGGATATGTCAACAACAGTACCTCCCCCGGGACACAAGAGAGCAGCCCCCCTGGTTTGTATCAGGGCCATGAGTTTGGGGCTTAGAAGCCCAACCCTGCTGGGGCCCGTAGCCACCGCCAGGGGGCGCCTGGACAGCTCTGGAGCCTTGGCATACAGCACTTCTGCCACACCTGGAAGTGCTGCCAGATGTTAATTAGGAAGCACCTGGAGCACTTCCTGGTGAAGTATAAAGGAGACCGCCTCACTCCACTCGGGGAGCCAGAGTCGGGAGGAGTAAGATAGAGCTTGCGAGTGAGGGGTGGAGGTGGCAGAAGAAAGGACTGAGTTTATTGGGGTTTGTGCATTGTGTTGTGCCAAAAAGAAATAAATGTGTGTGTTCTGAGCATTGTTGGTCTGTGCGTCTGTCTGTAGCCAGGCTGATCTTCTACAGTGGCTAAAGACCAGGAAATGGCCAAGAAAATAAGACGTAGTGGGAGATGAGAAACAAGTTCATGAGTAACGAGCAAGATGAAAATCAAACATCAATGAGTCAGGAAACCAAAAACGAACCTAGCACTTCATGACATAAAGAGAACAGGCACTGGTTTATCTACTAAGGAGCAGAGTATACTCAGAGTAACCGTCACCTGTTAATAGTACATTTTTCTCCAACATCATTAGAATGATAAACAAGGTCACTAGGTCAAATAGCATCGTGAAAATAATGTAACAGGACACAAGGAGCCAATAATCAAAACCAACTAAAAAAAACAACCAATGGAAACGTGATGTGCAAGTGAAAAAAAAAAAAACATGGGTATAAAACTAATTATACAACAATTTAACTTTACATACTGAAAAAAGAATTTTAGAATCAGCAATAAAATTATTTGGAAGCCAATAAAGTGACTTAAGTGCTGGAGTTGCATGGCTGAACTTCTCAGTTCTGGTTATACTTCTTATTGCTTTGTTTTGAATTAGCTGTAATCTACTGAGGAAACAATTTAAAAGATCCCGAAAATCCAAGATATTTTGTATTTCTGAGCCTGCAGGAAAATAATTTTCACTAATCAAATACGCAAGCTTAATGATAAAACATATAATTTGGATTAACTGATAAATGCACCTGAGTATCATCAGTATGTGAATGAAAAATAATGGCCTAATTCCATATTACAATACCGTACGGATACTTAATAAAGACAAAAAAATTGGTCCCAGGCTTTAACGGTACTCAAGGCCAGACTAAGACCTCCATGGGCATATATGGTTGCCAAAGCTTCAAGTAGAAACAAAATCCCAAACTTTATATTTAGTTAATTTCACCAACCTTTTTTGTTAATTTGTCTGTTTCAATGAAAGTAACAAACTAATGGATGAGTGCAATGTCATATCTATGGGTAATCAACTTTCTTCTGACAGCACAGTTAACAAACATCTGACATTTCAAAATGGTCTATCACACTTTGTGTCAAAAAAATGACGTGTAACTGAGCATATTCACATATTTACACCAACTTACATGGCACATTGATGCTAGCAGTGGTGGTATTAGCTTTTTTCCAACCATTCTAATAAGTCTTAACAGAGTTTATGGCTTTATAGCTTGTTCAAGACATCCTTTTGGTTTATATTTTCAAAAATGTCTGGTATAGTTTACACCAAAACACATCTACTGTTCTATCTCTTTTTAATTTTTGTTTGTTTTCCCTGCACCACTGGACTCTAATTTTGAATGATCATTCATTTGGACTTTTTCTGTTTTGTGGCATCATATGTACAACCTCATAAAATTTTCCTATTAGACGCCTGCTCTGATCGTGCCACATTCATATTAACCCAACAAGACTCATATTTTTCTTTTCTTTTTGAGGTGTGATTTGACAGGTTTTGTGGCTGAACAGGAGTCTAAACAAATTGTTGGGCCACCAGCCAGGTCATCCTGTTTAATTCAACAAACAAACTGAAAACAAAAGAAACGCACTGTGGCGTTAAACAACAGAAATACAAGCTATAGCCTTCCTTCTCTTAGGTTGTAAAGGCTGCTAGGATGAGCTGGTCTGGCCTGGTGGAGTTTGGCTTGAACCAAAGTGAGGCACCTCCCTCCAGCATGCATGTGTGACAGTTTACAAGCGTAAGGTTAGCAGATTTGATAGCAGATTGCCGTAGGCAAAAAGATAAACCTTTTCTCTCACAAATGCGAAGACTCTTTTGTGGGCTGGACGCGGTGATGTATACCCAAGTCTCCTGGAGGGCAGATACTGCTTTTCATCAGTATGAAGTAAATCAACTAAGAGCAGATAAAAATACAAACTATAAGAATATCATACCTGAAGTCGAGTAGGCTCTTAATGCCCACTGACTTCATTCTCAACTTTTGATTGGCCCTGTACTTCACTTCACAGCCCTGTTGGAGATGTGACACTCATGAGACCTAACTGAGCAACCTTTAGCAGCAGTTAGCATTGCTATCTGCTCTGGTACCCACACTGCACCATAAAGGCTTGCCTCTAGGGCACTTGTAGTATAACTAGCTGTGCTACCTGACTAAGATGAGTTGAAATCTAAGCAATCAAAGCAGACTAGAGCATTGATGATTGCAGTACACCATCTATTATAATGGATTTGGCAACAACATGCATTGTATTTGTCATTCCAACAGGTGGTGCATCAGACATTTGTAGTAATAAAAATTACTACAAATGTTTACGATGCACCATCTGTTATATGCCATTTGGTATGGGATGCATAAAAGCAGAGTTAATGTTTGTGATGCACAATCTCTTGGAATGACAATTGTAATGCGTTTTATTTTTTACAAAAGCTTGTAATGTGCCATCTTTTGGAATGACAGAGACACAGGTACCAAGTGTACACACAGATACACAGATACATATCCTTTTATTAAGGTGGATTCTTAGCCTTATACTGTAACTGATTACGTCTTATTCTGGTATCTGGGAAGGTCTGTCAGCATAGTAATAGGCTTTCTTGCTGATTAATGGGGAGCAGTAATTGTCTGAATTACTGCAGTGTAAAGCAAACATTAAAACAACCCACAGTGAGAAGTTACTTGTTTTTTGCATTGAGAAAGGAAATAAGGGTGCTGATCAGGCCATGTGACCTTAGAACAATGTGATGAAAATTCACACAATATGCTACATGTGTTACATTAAAAAAATAGCTTTGTTCATTCACATTTTTAAAAGTAAAAGTCAAATTCTTATTAGAATGCAGGTCTTGATAAAGCAATGAATCAAAGCAGAATTTCAAAAGATTAATTAATCAACACTTTTTTTTTTATTTGCTCATTTCACTTGTATGTATTTTTACATCACAACAATGGCTTTTTTAATACAAATGTTCTCATTAAAACAAAACATCCATTAATGCACATTCCTGGCCATGCAAACACACATTATCTTCTTGTAAATTTTAACTGCTTGTTGACCAAACCATGTTGCATTTTGAATAATGACACAATGAGCCTTAAAACTACCTTGATCTTTAAATATAAATACCTTTTAAAATCAAGCTATCTTTCCACTACAGATTTTTAAACAACATTGGATTTTTCTTTCCATTGCTCATGATGATGGCCTGGATGATTTCAGTGGCAAGCATGGTGCGAAAACTGGTTTATGAGAGGGAACTTCAACTTGAAGTGGTGAGCATGCTTCCGAGGTTTGATTGTTCATTTTATCTTTGGCTCTTTCCAAGGGAGGTTCAGTTCTGTTGTCTCTGTGGAGTTTGTGTAGTCTTGCCATACATGTATGGGTTTTCCCTGGGTTCTCCCGTTGCCCTCCCTGCAGGTGAGACTGATTGGTGACTTTAAACTTTCCCCATATGTGTTAAGTGTGGGGCATGCACATGCGTCTGCCCCATAATGCAACAGCACTAAAATTAAGCAAATGCTGTCAGGGTAGGCTCTGTTACCTTGGGCTCTACGCTGAACTAAGTGGATGAAGAAAGTAAAGTTAATTACAGAGGAATGTAGTTAGATATCAAAACAGAAAGCTTCACATTAATGTTGTGATCTCTCTATAAACCTTTTCAATTTACCTTTTTCAGTACACTGAAATGATGGGAGTCAAACCCGCCACTCACATATGTGCTTGGTTCCTGGAATGTCTCATTATCCTGGCCTCGAGCAGCGCGATTCTGGTGTTTATTCTGAAGATGACACGTATCTTACCACTGACAGATGGCTTTCTTCTTTACCTCTTCTTGATGGATTTTGGAGTTTCAACAATTGCATTCAGTTACTTCATCAGTGCATTCTTCAGCAGTGCCAATGTTGCAGCTTTGAGTGCCACTCTTCTGTACATCATCACTTTCTTTCCATTTATGATCCTAATTGTGGTGCAAAGTCAGCTTAGCTTTGCCTTGCAGACAATTATTGTAAGTATTATCTCTTTGAAAGTTTTGAGTAACATTACATGTTACAAAGGTGTGTAAACTAGAAATATTCTCTCGACTGATTTATAGCATTAAATTCACAAAACACGTAAAAATATTTTTCAGCATTTTGCACATTCTTCCCATGTTCGATTCCAGATGTTGTAGTTCTACCCACTCAGACACTGGCATTATACGCTTTTCCCGGATTCCCAGAACACAGAAGAGAGTCGCTATAATGCTGGACATGATCTTGCACTTACGCTCTTAAATGCAAGTGGTGGGCTCTCAGCATGTCAGGAGAAAGTCTGCTCTACCAGCCAGTGAACATCTGCAGTATCGTGATTGCATGTGTATGAGGTTGATTAGCATTGAGGCATGTTCATAAACACACATTTACATGATGGTTGTGATTTATAATGGGTAATGATGTATGCCATGTTTTATAAATCTGATTTTTTTCCTGGTGTATGCATTTTTCCTGTTTATTTTCACGATTGACTCCACGCAAAGTTTTAGAAATGAGGACTCAGGTCCCTACATTACTAAAATTCAATTAAGCAGGTTCAGAACATAGATAGATCGGTGAATGAGTTTATAAACTGAATGGATAGATGTCTGTAAATGTAATATAACTCTGGACAAACAAAGATTTTCCTTCCTAAACACTTTTGGGTGTATCTAATGGATTTTGGCCTGCAGTTCACAAAAATCATCTTTAAATGTTTCTATCACGTACAGTACCATCTTATTCCAATCACCTGTTTTTGTGACTTCCCCTCATATTGCAAATACTGTATATATCGCATACAAGTCGGGTCTTGAAAGCCGAAAAATCGATCATAAAATCAGAAATCGTTCAAAATCGTTCAAAAATACACTTAATTTATTTTTTAACATCTTCTTGCCTCCTCCAATCTCACATTAGTTTCTCAGACGCATCTAATTTTGTTGCAGCAGCGCAGTTACCAATTTCTTTTGCTACTTCAACGACGTTTAATTTAAAACCAACTTCATATTTTCTTCTGATCGAACAGTCCCTCGTAGATAAGGGATGCTCTTACGATAATGGTGTATGAGGGTGAGAGATACAAAAACACAAATCAGTGCAAGCGTTGCTTCAGAACAGTTCGGGTATTACAGTGTGGTCACGTAGGCACAATAGAGGAGTACACACTGATACTGCGCATTGCCGCACCCACATAGAAAAAAAAGGCAGTGTGCTCCGTGATTACTCTCTCAGGTGGGCGTTAGCATATCATAATCTCCTGGATCAATAGCGTGAGTTTTCCGAATTCGACTTATATGACTGACATTATAAAATACCAGAAATTATATGGTAAAATCAAGTCCCGACTTGCACTTTAACACAGTCCCTTTCTTCTCTTCTCTTTCGCCTCCACTTCTCCCTCAAGCTTCATCCGTTTCCTCCTGACTCTGGCTCCCGATTGGAGTGAGGCGGCTCCTTTAATAGAGCACCTGGAAGTGCCCCAGGTGTCCCATAATCTTTTTCCGTGCATACTTCCAGATGTGGTGGTAGTCCTGCAGAGGAGGGCTCAGCCGTTCCCCATGCGTCTCATTGGCCGTGGTCATGCGGCCATGGGACCCAGCAGGGTTGAGCTTCTATGCTTCAAACCTGTGGCAATGTAGCAAGCCAGGAAAGCTGCCCTCTGTCGTTCTGGGGGAGGTGTTGCCCCATGCAAGCTTCTTCTTCCAGCTCTTCCCTTAAGAAGGCATCCCGGCTGGTTAAGAGTCCAGGCTGTCCATCACTATATATATATAACAAAAATTATATTGTTTTTTTCTCTCTGTCGAACTTCTATAAAGTTAACTTAATTTCCCCCAGGGACAAATAAATCAATCTATCTATCTATCTATCTATCTATCTATCTATCTATCTATCTATCTATCTATCTATCTATCTATCTATCTATCTATCTATCTATCTATCTATCTATCTATCTATCTATCTATCTATCTATCTATCTATCTATCTATCTATCTATCTATCTAAGGTGTGCAAACACCTTATTACCAAGTGTTACAAAGGAGGAGTCAGTACTGCACTTTATTTATACACTTCATTAAGTTAGATCACAATTCCAAGGAATTCATTACATAATCAGAAAACCTTTAGCATCATAGGTTGCATCCAGTTGTTAACAGGACATGGGAGAACATTGATACCTTAAATTGTCACAACTGACCTGGTCCACTAGGCCAAATGACAGTCTCGTTAACTTAGAAGTACATGATTTTTTAGGTGTTCAAGAGTACACTGCTGCATGGCACTTCACCATGTCCACTCCATCTTGATCCCTTAGCGTGACCATATATTTTCTGTTTTTTTCCAGCCGGTCCGTCAGCTGGAAATTTAGTCTAAGCATAACAATAAAAGCAGCAAGAATGCTTTAAAAGATGACTTTTTTATATACCAAGGCTTGCTTCTTTCTTTTTGCTATTTTAGATAATAAAGTCACTTATATCTCTTACAGTATATTAACACCTTAGCCATTAAGCATAAGTTCAGAAGAGCCATTAAGCAATGTAGCTGGTTTCCTTCAATAGTACACCTACATCACATGCTAGGTGCACCGCAAATTCAACTTTCACACTGTCTGTCAGTCTATCTATCCATCTGTCTATCACTTCTTCTCTGTTAATTTGGTGCAGTCAGTGACAAACATTTCACCAGGACATTGCAACATTGCAACGGTGGAACAGCAAGTGGAATTTATCAATGATGGCCAACTATTGTTGAATATTGAAATGAGAAGCATCAGGTATTGAGGGCAAACAAAAATCAGAAGCAAAATATTCTTTGCTCAATTGGACTAATGTAATAAACGTGTCAGCATCTTCAAGCTGTTAAACATGCTAAATTCACTAAAAGTTAATTTCACGTTTCCCCAAATTCCTCCGTGATACAGTCAATCTGAAATTATTTTTGTGTGCATCGTAAAGCTATCTGTCATAATCACCAGAATTTTTTCAGGAAGGAAAACTTTTAGTAAAATGCATTATCTGGTGTATTCTGTCTAGAATTCTTTGTGAACTGCTATTCCCTGGGATTCAAAAAGTCAGGCATTCAAAACTCCTTCTCATGAAATGTTAATTAATCAAAGATCTGAATGTCATATTTTCTTCATTCCCCCAACCCTTAAGACCACCTCAATCCTTCAGTTCCTTTCGATCTTTTGATTGCATCAGGAAAACCCCACTTTTCAATATCTATTTAAACCCTTCCCCCTATCTCTTTCAGCACCCAAAATTTAACACTGGATACATTATGTGTAATCAAATCTCCCCATCCATCCATCCATTTTCCAACCCGCTGAATCTGAACACAGGGTCATGGGGGTCTGCTGGAGCCAATCCCAGCCAACACAGGGCACAAGGCAGGAAACAATCCTGGGCAGGGTGCCAACCCACCACAGGACACACACAAACACACCCACACACCAAGCACACACTAGGGCCAATTTAGAATCGCCAATCCACCTAACCTGCATGTCTTTGGAATGTGGGAGGAAACCCACGCAAACACGGGGAGAACATGCAAACTCCACGCAGGGAGGACCCGGGAAGCGAATCCAGGTCCCCAGATCTCCCAACTGCGAGGCAGCAGCGCTACCCACTGCGCCACCGTGCCGCCCTCAAATCTCCCCTCTCCTTCCAAATTCCCAATTTAACCCAACTCACCAGAAACCATAGCAAAATGCCTGTCTATTATTAAACTTCTCTGTCCCCCAATGCACCATTACAAAGACTGCCTTAAAAAAGGCCTTCCGAATGTGTTTCCATAAACCCTGTACCCACCCACACTCCCAACATACATGTCTTATTTATTCCTGCTCCTTATACCCTTTGCGATGGTATATCTGCACCTATATTAACCTGTGAGCCTATGGTTATATAATCTATCCCTTGTGGATAACCATCTTCATATCATCAACCAATTTAGATCTTTTGCACTATTATCCTAACTTTTGCATTTTATTCTGACCCATACCTTCTGTCTCTTCCAAATCTCACCATTTTCCCACGTAATTAAGTCCACAACATACTGATAATGAGATGGTGTGTACTCAGCCTATGGATACAGCACATGCTCATGGTATTTAAATGTGTTCTTACTATATGTGAATGAGTCATCTCATATTACCGGAAAGTAAAATTTTCACACACCATTATACTGTAGGTTGCAGCTGTTAACATTTTCCATGTAACTAACAGTAATATGTTCATTCTTGTTTTGCATCTTAAGGGTCTCCTTTCGACAACGGCATTCAGCCAAGGCATTTACTTTACCACATTACTGGAAACCAAGGAGACAGGTACGTAATTATTTTCCTTCATGCAAATCAGCTTTCTTATCATTTTGTTGTTCATTTCAAGTTATATGTTTTCATTTGATTACATGTTGGTGCAACCAGAATACATTGGCTGGAGTTTATTCAGGAGCTGATGATGATAGAAGGATAGGAAGGTCAGCTCAGGAGAAAGAGAGTTCCATGTTAAATAGCATGAATAGCAGAGTGTTGCCAGCAGGTGTAATTGGCGTTGGCACAGAGTGATGGAATTTCTGCCTTAGGTAATAAATGCACAACTGAGAAAGTTGTGGCTAAGTCACTTGCAGGCCAGAGGAAAACTGCTTGGATTATATGATGCAGGGTTTTGTTGACCTCTCTCAAGGTACTGTACCTGGCCTGGCATACTGTAGATATTACAGAGCACTTAGGTATTGAGAATAACTCCGGAATAACCAAGAAATAGATGTAGAGATGTTCGTACTTGTTTGACATGTGGTGTTCTTCAGTCATTGCCTTCTAGCCCATTGTTGGACAGCACCCATTCCACAAGTGATCAGAGTGGGACTAGCTTGTTAAAAGTAAATGAGGGCTCAGGGATTCAGAAATATGAGGAGTCATGTTGTGGAGTTCTATCCTGAGGGCTCTGTAGTCCAATAACGAAGTGATTCCAGGGCTTGCATGGAAGTGACCATTTGAGTGAGTTCGAAGCAGCTATGATCAGAGGGAACGAGTTTGACATCAAGATTAGAGTTTGTGGCAAAGGCTCACTGGTAGAAGGGAAGAGACCAGGAAGTGAAAGGGAGGAACAGAGGCAGAAAATCTTGAAGTGAGATCAGAAGGTGTTCTGGTGTTAGTGTAGAGGTGGGTAAATAGCTAAACCACCCCAGCTGGAGCTCAGTAACCTGTATAGATATGTCCAATGTAGTGGCATTCTTTTGTTTTCCTTTTGTCTTACTGTATTGATCTTCATTGAACATTTCTTTGTATTTTTTATGAAATACAAGAGCCAAAATGACCTGGTTTAATGGGCAGCCTTTGGGGTACCTTATTTAAAAGAGCCAACAGAGTGGCACTACCTCCCTTCTTGGACAAAGTGATGCCAACAAATAGGCCTGAAGGGAGATGGCTTGCTTTCTGCTAGTCCTGCGTTTTAAGGAGGTCCTGACTCTGGCATGCTATCCTAACTGACATCACACTTAGGACTTCATTTTAGCTTCATACTTGTTTTCAAGTATATTTGGCCAGTCTTAGAATTTTGTAATTTGAATGCCAGTAAATAATTAGAAGTGTCAGTTGTGTTTATCTAAAAAACTTTATTTGGTTTTGTTAGTTTCTGTGATCCCTGGTTTCTGCTTTGTTTTCATTTTGTTTTGTATTTGTAATTGATTTTCAATTCCTCACCTAAGAGTATGTCTTTTGTGTTTGAGGATGAGGTCCTTTAATTGCAAGTTACTTTCCGGTGCTTAGTGGTTAGTGGTACCATAATCACTTGAGAAAATTTTCCAAGTAGCTCTGTTGGCCACTATTAGTTGCAGTTACATTAGAGTTGTAACAATTTGAGTCCTAAAGATAAAATCAGATAGATCAATACCTCTCACCTTCCTAAACCTTAAGGTGACGAATATAAGAACAGGCCAATATCATCCCACAAAGCAACCCATCAAAAGGCTCCCTTTACCCAGTGAACTTCTAAAAAATGTATATAAAAAAAACCAATGATACAAGACAAATTTGGCAAACCCAGGCGAATATATGTTTCAAAAAGACACAAAGATGATACCAGTAATTACTCCCCCCCCCTACCAGTGAATACTTTTTGGTGTGAATAATCACATATACAGTGAATACACAAACCCCAGCCCTCCTGAAGTTCACTATATAGTCCAGATTTCCAAGTCTTATTTTAGAAGGTGGAAGATCTGTAGGAGCCATCCAGTGAATGAGACTGAATGTTAAAAGTAAAATGTTCAGCAGTCATGATTGTACCATAATACACTCTAAACAAGTTCACCTGTTATCTGCTAGATGTAACTAGAGGGATGCAGAATTCAAGGAATTATTGCACCGGTGTTATTTGCTGATCACCACCTATTTAGACTGGTTGTAGAAGTCTGTACCTTCTTTAAATGGACAAAACAGTTGCTGATCTATTTATGTATTCTAAAAATCTTTTCCTTTTGATTACTGTTCCTCTTCTTCATTTCAAATATGTCACACTTTGTGTAAATTATTGCTCTAATCTCGGAAACTGAATGTTCATCCAGCCTACTTTACCATTGAAAGGCATGTACAGGCCATCATCTTTCTCCTCTGCCTGTATATGATGGCCAGAAAGACAAAACAGCAAAGCATAATAATAACATTTCTATGTGATGGCACTACAAAGTCCTTCTGCTTGTGTTCCTGGTCCTTTTTTTGATTAAATGCTCTTTTTTTCTTTAAGGTATTGAAATCAGCTTAGTCTTAGTGAATTTTTGTCTTTAATGTTTATCAATTACCTAGATTTTGTATATTTGGCCAGTCTTAGAATTTTGTAATTTGAATGCCAGTAAATAATTACAAGTGTCAGTTGTGTATTTCTAAAAGTTTAGTAATTTCCAGGCGATAATTTTCTGATTTTCTTTAATTCCGATATATAGTAAGTTACGTTTAGAAGATTCTTTATTTGATTCGGATTCTGTATTTGTTGTTGCTTTCTTTACTTTTTTTAAATTTTTGAATAATTCTAAACAAATTGTTCTTGGCTATAAGCACAGCCCCACCAGATGTTGTACAAAATAAGCAGTAAGCTTCCCTCATTAATTTAATTTCTTTTTAAAATTCTTATAACAAATCTCAGCTTTGATTTCTTTAGCATGCTAGCTGGGGTGGGCGCCAGAACCTGCATCTCTGGTCTGGATTAAGTGGGTTGGAAAATGGACATGACATGCTCAATGTAATTACTTATCTGGAAAAATACTGCTTCTTATAGTATGTGAAACTGTTGGGCCAATTGGCCCTGCAGTGTTCTCTATAACATTGGCTGTGTGGGTACATGTGCAGCCTAACCCTTCTAATTTAATTATGTGGCTTCAAAGTCATTGCCTGTATTAAAGTGAGGACCACCTGTTTTATTTTTTAAATTACATGTTGAGGTTACACAGCACAGAAGAGGTATAAAAACATCAGTGCCATTTGCTATCTTAAAGGTCACTACAGTCATTTAAAAAAAATGAAAAGTTTAATATCAGAAATGAATTATTCACAAAGTATTGTGCTGAATATTGATTTTCACCTACCTAGGAGAACTATGCTAATTTTGAAAAAGACACCAAGGAAGCCTATATGTGTTCCTTTCATTTTTCGTGGAAGTGAATTCAGTAGTATGCTATGTAGAAGAAAGATTTCAATTGTTTGCTGGCTTCACACTGACCAACAAACATCTGACCACACAGCAGCTAGTACCACTGACAGACATGCTGTGTGCTGTTCCAGCCATGCGGTGTGCACAGTCTGCACATTCTTTCCATGTTTTTGCTGCTTGTCATTTTTCACCTCACAGCCTTTTAATTCTAAAGTTAAGGTGTTGCCATTTTAATTTTGGCAATTCATAGCCAATATATTTTCTGAGCAGCATGTAATAACAAGGCTCTCAATTTACTTAGCATTTAAATCTACGTTGCTGTATTTTGTCAGATCATGAAATACCAGCAGAAGTGTGAAAGAGAAAAAAGGGAGTAGATGTGTTGTGGGGTCAAATGCAGAAAGTCTGAACAGGAGAGAACACCAGAGGAATGCAAGAACAGTGTGATTCTACCCATTTATGAGGAGGAGAACATTATTCAGGATTTGTGGAAATTAAACAGGGATAAAGCTGATGTCAAACACAGTGGAAATTTGACTAAGGGTTTTAGAGGGAAGGCTTAGTAAGGAGACCACCACAGGGGTGGACAATTTGGTTGTATGCCAGGGAGAGGAAAAACTGATGCAGTCCTTGCATTGAGACAGCTCAGAAGCATCGAGAAAAACAGAAATGATTGTATTTGGTGTTTATTGATTTGGACAAGGCTTATGATAGAGTGCCATGTCACGAGGTCTGCAGGTGCATGAGAGAGAAAGAGTACCAGAGAAGTATGTGAAGAGTGTCCATGATATGTATGAGGGAGTGAGGACTCAGTTTAAAAGCAGTGTTGGGGTATCAGACAAGATCCCAATTAGAGACAGTCTGCACCAGGGATGTTCTTTAAGTCCTTTCATCTGGTTATGGATCTGTTGAGTCATGGGCTAAAAGACCATTCCCCTGGTGCAGGCTTTCTGCTGATGACACTGTGTTGTGTAGCACCAGAAGAGAGGAAATGAAGAGGTAGTTGGAAGAATGGAGAAGGGCTTTGGAAAACAGAGAGTTGAAGATAAATAGGAAGAAAACAGAATAAGTGAGGTTTAATGGTCATTGGGATTTAGAAGTTAGCCTGCAGGGAGAGCTATTGAAAAGAGTGGATACATTTAAATATCTTGGATCAGTGGTACTTCATAATGGGAAATAAGACGCAGAGATAACTCATTGAGTGCAGAGTGGATGGAACAATCAGAAGAAGGTGTCAGGAGTATTGTATGATTGGAGAATTCAGACTTTTATGAAAGTGGTAAGACCAGCAATGGTGTATGGAACTGAGACATGGGTAGTGAAGGGAGTGCAGGAGAAAATAAGTTAGATGTGGAAGAAATCTAAAGGAAAAGGGCTTGACTGAAGAGGAGATGAAGGCCGAGCTATATGAAGAACATTGATCAAGCACATCGATCCCACATAGAAGAAGAAGAAGGAAGACAATGCCTGAGGGTATCACAATGATGTGATAACAGTCGAGACAGAACATGCACGAGCACTCCATTGTTTGCATTGCTATTTTATGATGTGAAAGATGTACAAACTTGCATGTTTTGCTAGTAATTAGTAAAATAAGGATAGACATTATTAGCTAAGTTAAGATTATGTCTACATTAGAAACGTCTGCACACATATGGGAAAACTGAGTATGGCTCCATCAAAAATGTCATAATAAGAATGCCACTGAAGCAGACCAAACCATCAGCAGAGCCAGATTTAGAACTGGTCAATGAGATAATTGATAGCTTTACAGAAGACATGTTAAAAAATAATGGAATTGACATAATCAAGTCTACTAATGAAATGCAGTAATGAACTGGAAAAAACAGATGGAACTTTAATGAAGTTATCTGATATGTTAATTGCATACAAGTCTTTTAAAAAGAGGAGGCATTCAGTAAGCACTATGGAACAGTTAATAGTAATAACACTAAAGGCATCAATCTTAAGATGTCAAGAATACAGAGAATTCATTGATTGGGCATTTTAAGTGGAAAAACAGCTAATGCCACTAAGAAATCATGTGGCATCAAGGCCATTAACAAAGAAACGTCCAGGAGATCTCAATTAGGGACTCTACTACGGAGATTTTATGTAGTTGAAGCAGCCCGAGTCTCCCAGCAGTTCTGTTCTGTAAATAGCTGATGTTTTGAACAGGGTTTTTAACCAATTTTGACCTTCCTTTTTTGGCTGAATCACAACGATAACCTTGTACATCACATAAACTGACAGTACATGTATTGCAATGGAGGCATCTCTATGTGCACCTAGACATGTACCAAATATTACTAAAAATATTTTTTGATATTGCAATGGAGCATGTCCGTGTACACTTGAACGTTGATAAAAGACTACCAAACACAGATTCTTTATCAAGATACCAGTTTCTTTAAATTAAAATACAAGGGTAAAGCAAGATAACAGATGAACAAACTGAAATAAACTCTTCTACCTCTCTTACCTTCATTAAACAGTTTCCGTGTCCCTTTAAGTCTTTGGCTGGTTCTCCTACCCATAATTCACAAACACGGTGTCACAAGAACTGACAAATTTTATGCCCACCTACTTTTCTCTAGTCACGCCACCTCTTTGCCAGGTCAAGCCTTTGCTCAAGCTTATCTTTGTAGTCCAAACTGGTCCAGGTAATGTAGGAGAGAATATCTTATATTCCATCCTAGGATTATTTCCTGATCAATTCCTGGAAAAACTTTCAGGATGAAAAATGCCCTAGAAAATCCTCTTAGACATCCCTCTGACAGTCAAGGTCTGCCTGCATCTCTAAGATGCAATATCTGTTTTAAGAGTTAGGCTCCCATAATGGTTCTGAAATTCTTGTAGATTTTTTTTTTTGACAGTTCAGTTTTCTCCAGTCATTCACCCCCAGTCCATCACTGGTCAGCACCACTTCTCCAAGTGATCAGAGTGGGGACCAGTTTTTTAAAGGTGCATGAAATTTTAGGTGTTCAGACATACCAGGAGCCACATTATGAACTTCTAGCCTGAGGTCTCTGTAGTCCAATGGGAAATTGATTCCAGACTTGAATCAATAGGGTCCTAACTGTTGTTTGTGCGTATGCACCAAACAGCAGTTTGGAGTACCCACCCTTTTTGGAGTCCCTGGAGGGGGTTCTAGAGGGCATACCTTCTGGGGACTCCCTTGTTCTGCTGGGAGACTTCAATGCTCACGTGGGCAATGACAGTGAGACCTGGAAGGGCGTGATTGGGAGGAATGGCCCCCCCAATCTGAACCCGAGCGGTGTTTTGTTATTGGACTTCTGTGCTCGTCACGGATTGTCCATAACGAACACCATGTTCAAGCATAGGGGTGTTCATATGTGCACTTGGCACCAGAACACCCTAGGCCTCAGTTCGATGATCGACTTTGTGGTCGTGTCGTCGGACTTGCGGCCACATGTCTTGGACACTCGGGTGAAGAGAGGGGCAGAGCTGTCAACAGATCACCACCTGGTGGTGAGTTGGCTTCGATGGTGGGGGAGGATGCCGGTCAGGCCTGGTAGGCCCAAACGTGTTGTGAGGGTCTGCTGGGAACGTCTGGCAGAGCCCCCTGTCAGAATTAGCTTCAACTCCCACCTCCGGCACAACTTCGACCACATCCCGAGGGAGTTGGGGGACTTAGAGTCCGAATGGGCCATGTTCCGTGCCTCTATTGTTGAGGCAGCTGACCGGAGCTGTGGCCGTAAGGTGGTCGGTGCCTGTCGTGGCGGCAATCCCCGAACCCGTTGGTAGACACCGGCGGTGAGGGATGCCGTCAAGCTGAAGAAGGAGTCCTACAGGACCCTTTTGTCCTGTGGGACTCTGGAGGCAGCTGATAGGTACCGGCAGGCCAAGCGTAATGTGGCTTTGGTGGTTGCTGAGGCAAAAACTCGGGCGTGGGAGGAGTTTGGGGAGGCCATGGAGAACGACTTCCGGACGGCTTCGAGGAGATTCTGGTCCACCGTCCGGCGTCTCAGGAGGGGGAAGCAGTGCAGTGTCAACACTGTATATGGTGGTGATGGTGCGCTGCTGACCTCGACTCGGGACGTTGTGGGTCGGTGGGGGGAGTACTTCGAAGACCTCCTCAATCCCACTAACATGCCTTCCAATGTGGAAGCAGAGCCTGGGGACTCGGAGGTGGGCTCCCCCATCTCTGGGACTGAGGTCACCGAGGTGGTCAAAAAACTCCTTGGTGGCAGGGCCCCGGGGATGGATTAGATACGCCTGGAGTTCCTCAAGGCTCTGGATGTTGTAGGACTGTCTTGGTTGACACGCCTCTGCAACATCACATGGACATCAGGGACAGTGCCTCTGGATTGGCAGACTGGGGTGGTGGTCCCCCTCTTTAAGAAAGGGGACCGGAGGGTGTGTTCCAACTACAGAGGGATCACACTCCTCAGCCTCCCTGGAAAAGTCTATTCGGGGGTTCTGGAGAGGAGGGTCCGTCGGATAGTCGAGCCTCGGATTCAGGAGGAACAGTGCGGTTTTCGTCCTGGTCGCAGAACAGTGGACCAGCTCTACACTTAGCAGGGTCCTAGAGGGTGCATGGGAGTTTGCCCAACCAGTCTACATGTGTTTTGTGGACTTGGAAAAGGCATTCGACCGTGTCCCTCGGGGAATCCTGTGGGGGGTACTCCGAGAGTATGGGGTACCGGACCCCCTGATAAGGGCTATTCGGTCCCTGTACGATCGGTGACAGAGTTTGGTCCATTTCCAGTGAGAGTTGGACTGCGCCAGGGCTACCCTTTGTCACCGATTCTGTTCATAACTTTTATGGATAGAATTTCTAGGTGCAGCTAGGGCGTTGAGGGGGTCCGGTTTGGTGGACTCAGGATTGGGTCACTGCTTTTTGCAGATGATGCTGTCCTGTTTGATTCATCAGGCCGTGATCTTCAGCTCTCTCTGGATCGGTTCGCAGCCGAGTGTGAAGCGGCTGGGATGGGAATCAGCACCTCCAAATCCGAGACCATAGTCCTCAGCCGGAAAAGGGTGGAGTGCCCTCTCAGGGTTGGTAGCGAGATCCTGCCCCAAGTGGAGGAGTTCAAGTATCTCGGGGTCTTGTTCACAAGTGAGGGAAGAATGGAGCGTGAGATCGACAGGCGGATCTGTACGGCATCCGCAGTAATGCGGGCTCTGCATCGGTCTGTCGTGGTGAAAAAGGAGCTGAACCGCAAGGCAAAGCTCTCAATTTACCGGTTGATCTATGTTCCTACCTTCACCTATGGTCATGAGCTATGGGTAGTGACCGAAAGAACGAGATCGCGAATACAAGCGGCTGAAATGAGTTTCCTCCGCAGGGTATCTGGGCTTTCCCTTAAAGATAGGGTGAGAAGCTCAGTCATCCGAGAGGGGCTCAGAGTAGAGCCGCTGCTCCTCCGCATCGAGAGGAGTCAGATGAGGTGGCTTGGGCATCTGATCAGGATGCCTCCTGGACGCCTCCCTGGTGAGGTGTTCCGGACACGTCTAACCGGGAGGAGGCCCCGGGGAAGACCCAGGACACGCTGGAGGGACTATGTCTCCTGGCTGGCCTGGGAACGCCTTGGGATTCTCCCGGAAGAGCTAGAAGAAGTGGCCGGGGAGAGAGAAGTCTGGGCATCTCTGCTGAAGCTGCTGCCCCCGCGACCCGATCTCGGATAAGCGGAAGAGGATGGATGGATGGACTTGAATGGAAGGATAAAACTGATATGATCTAGAAGCAATTGCAGAATTAGAGGCAACTACTACCACAAATAAGTAATATAGATGTAACCGGAGATTTTGGCTATTAAGCTGGTGGCATTTTATATGACTTCTATTCAGAGAAGATGTCAAAGTTGCTGCTCTTGTTTTCTGACTATGTCACATTACACAGTTAGAAATCGCATGACACGACAAATGACACAACACAGCGATGACTTCACATTTCCAAAGTATTGTAAGCTTGGCCTTTTTTCTGACCACCAATAATATGCTGCACAAATGTTATACAGGTATAGTGAATACAGCAAAAGTTTCATTCCTTTTCTTCCCATTCTGTCTTGGTGCATATAAGAACGAGACATCAGGGCCTCTCTTCTGTTTGGGGATGTCCAAAACACCAACTGTCCTCATTTATCATAGCATAAATTATATGCATTGTACTTCCAGTTAAGCACTCATTGCTTCTAAACTGTTGCACACACACAGCCTGAAAATATGGCCTAAGACAAAATAAAACCTATTTAATTTATTCCAGACAAGAATAAAGGAAATTTAAAATGATATACTGCATACATAACTATAATATTTCAGACATTAATGTTATTTAGGTGATAGGGAAAAACAAATAGAAAGAAGAATAAGCCAAAGCAAATTTGAGCACAACTCAACAATTACCTGCAACTATAAATGAAATGGCAATTAAGAATATTCACTAATTGCACATTAGTAAAACTGGGATGGTGAGAGAGCTGTGTCTGTTGGTCTAACCAGGTCTACAAACCACAGTTAGTATTCAGTGTGGATCTTAAAATCTTCCCAAACAGAAAACAGATGATTGTTAAGAGAATGGCACATAAAGGGTTTTGAATGTCTGGAGTTCAGGCTTCAAGGCATATTTTTGCTATTTGGGTATAGGCACTATTGTGTTTTATATTGTGTTATATATTATATTGTCTTAGTTGAGAATTTGGATTTAATATTCCATCATATAATCAATCCATCATTAGGTGGCTTCATAATGCAAAGTGTATACTAAAACAAATACTTGCTACATATTAATATGCATAACAAAGTTATCAAGCTACTAACGTATACCTAAACTTTAAGAAAAACATCTCTTCCTTATTAGAAAAACACCTTTAGTTTAACTTTTATTCAAAGTTTTAACAGAACACCTGAACTAAATAATATGTTTACACTCAGGTTTTGTTGCAGTGTAAACAAACACCATACACATAAATTTGATAAGGCATTAAAATATCTGGAAATCCCCTGTATCGTATTTTGACAGGAACCATATTCTTGCTGAATTTATGACAATTTTACCAAGTACCTGTTGTAAAGGAATTCTATGTGAGGTCGTGCATTTGTTACAACAGAGGGCCAAGAAAATGGTTTGATTCATGTGAGGGGGCGGTAAGGAGTAAGCTTATAGGAAATGCTCTACTTTTCTTAATTTTAAGAGTATGGAAATAACTATAGGGAGATGGGATAAGTCTTAGGAGTTCACAATCAGATTGGTCACAATGGGGCGGCCCGACATGGCTCAATGTTAGGTACTGTATAATAGTACGCAGGCTTCTGTCAAGTTGCTTGGTCAAATTGCTTGGTCAATTTAGTATGCATTTGGGTTCAGGAACATAAGGATATCTGGGGCAGTCAGGAAAAATTCAAGGAGGACAGCCCCAGGAGTTTTAGAGGAAATTCCTAATCCTGAAAATGGTCCAGGAAAACAATGTGGAAGTGGTTCTTGGGTAAGACTGAAACACTTCTTCGGTCATACCACTAATGTGCTTGGAGATGGGAGGTAAGCTATTGACAAGAGCTCGACTGGTGGGAGGAAAAAGACGCCAAGGTGTTGAGTCATTGACCACACACCCAGCAAAGTAGTCAGTTACTGCAGATATTAATACTGTTGTTATTTTTGTTTTCCTTGATTTTCCTATCCAGTCTTCTTGGTTGACTTTTGTATTTGGAACACTTTTGTGGAAATTCTCTTTTAAATAACCGTTGTGGACGAAGGCAAATAGCAGGCAGACAGTAGATGTAGAGTAAAAAAGCAATTTCTTTATTCTTGGTGGCAGAGAGACCACTCCAGCCCTGTCATCTAGTGTCACTGACAGTCACCAACAGTAGCCCAATCTTGGGGGGGTGAGTTTCCTTTTTATAACAGAAATTTTACATCTTACAGAGATAGCTTATCACGAGACAAGGTTACACAATTCAGTAATATGCCCAAAAATTACAACACATTTGTTCAACCACTAAAGAAGAAGTGAAAAAGCCTGTTGCTGTTGATTTTACAATCCTAGATGTTCGTTAAGATTAACAGTTTCCTGAGTACAGACTAAAAGGTCAGCAGTTTGACAGAAATGTTGCAAATTTGTTTTTTCAGCTTTGCGTACACACTTAATTTTTATATGTAATTCTTATTAATAAACAATTAATTCATAGCCTATCAATACAAACTAGTAATATACTTATTTTGTTAAGATGATTATACAGGTAATGGTTTTCCTCTTTTAACAATCTTAATGCTCTTATAACTTTTATACTCGCAAATATATATACATATACATTTTCGTAGCATAAGCTGGTTTGCATAATAACATATTTTCCATCCACCCAAATGCACACAGATAGTAATCATCAAGGCATTTTAGACTTGTTTATCTAAGTACAAAAATTTCATTGCACTAAGGCATAGTCACGAAACCTTCTTCCCCTCCCTTGGACTAGGTCAAAAGGTCCTCAGCCCAAGATTCTTTGTTCAACTATTATTTAATATATTGATTCAAATTTTTATTATTCCACACCGTTGACATCACTATTTTAATTTTCTAAGAATAATGTTATTTATTAGAACAGGCTTGAGTGGGCCTAGCTTATGAGCAGCTCACTTTTCAGTGCCAGACTAAATTAACAAGATTTAGGCTATGAAGCCAGGATAATTTGCATAACACAGTTAAGAAATACATTTGTTTGCACCAATTAACATACAGATAAATAGTACTAGTAACAATCAGACCTCTGGTCCTCAAAGAAAGGTGGTTCATATGCCTCTCACTTAACACAGCACCTCAGGTCTCTCCACCAAAGTTGCTGCAATAGATTTCACTGCCATTGCTGCAGATCTTTTCCTGATAGACATACTGTGTGCTCAGCTGCTTGTACAGTAATTTGGTGTGATCCCGGATGGCATCAAAGTGCATATGGAAAAATTGAATGTAATATCTTATACCATATAACAAGCACATAGACCTATCCTACTTAACAGGATGTACCCCAACCTAGCATCTATAACCCATAAGCAACATTTTATATTATCTCAAATTGGAAAAAAATCACAGTCTATGTTAGAGGATATGTCCACATCTTTATTAAAACATGGCAAGAATTCATTACTGTTATATTAGAATATGCTTGCTGAGTCTGCAATTGACTCCCTAATGTTTTTAATTGTATTATTTCTCAAGAAGAAGAAAAAATAAAACAGATGAGTTTTTTTCTTTTTATTGGTGTCTCTCTTCTCCTTCTCTTGGGTGGGGTTCAAAAATATTATGCTTTTCTTTCATTTTTCCTTTGCTTTTATTGTATTTAAATAAAAGTAAATGGTTATATCTTGTATGATATTATTATAGTATATGTTTGATTATTAGAATGCTATTGTAATATCATGGTTTTCAAAAATAAAATATAAAAAACATGGAAACCTAAAATCATAGTCAAAATGTAGAGTTTTTAAGCCAGAAAATTTAAAGAAACAATTGATAAAGAATTTACATGTTTTTATCCAAACTCAGATAAATTAGTGCTAAAAAAGGCGTTCCTTAAATAGCTATGTCGATACGTCACCATTGAGACATCCCGTTGAATTGTGGGAAACATTACCTAGGTAACAAACTACTGGAAATCTGCAAACCCATTGCCAATACAAAATGTTGTTAAAAGATAACGTAAAAAATGTTTTTTTAATAAAGACTGCGGGTGAAATGCAAACTGCGGAAATTGATTCTTTGGGTTCAAAAACCCCTAAAAAGACACTGTAAATGACAACAAATAGACAAGATGAAGATTTGTGGCACAACAAGTGAAACCCAGCTAATTTAAGATGTTGAAGTAAATTTTTCAGAAAATAAATCAGCAAATGATGACATTGCGATACATCTTTCCAGAGGCAGGTCCATCGACCTGGTGGTGGCTCTTTTAAGATGGCTTCTTGCAGAAACAACAACAACAACAAATATATGGCACATTTTCATACAAATAATGTAGCTCAAAGTGCTTTACATGATGAAGAAAGAGAAAAAAAAAGACAAAATAAAAATGAAAATAAGAGAACACTAATTAACACTAATTAATTGGAGGTGGGGCTCGATGGCGAGTGCCTGGTGGCCGGGCTTGCACCCATGGGGCTCGGCCGGGCACAGCCCGAAGAGGCAACGTAGGTCCCCCTTCCCATGGGCTCACCATCTATGGGAGGGGCCAAGGAGGTCGGGTGTAGTGTGAGCTGGGTGGTGGCCGAAGGCGGGGACCTTGGCAGTCCGATCCTCGGCTACAGAAGCTGGTTCTTGGGACGTGGAATGTCACCTCTCTGAAGGGGAAGGAGCCTGAGCTAGTGCGTGAGGTTGAGAGGTTCCGGCTAGATATAGTCGGGCTCACCTCGATGCACAGCTTGGACTCTGGAACCAATCTACTTGAGAGGGGCTGGACTCTCTACCACTCTGGAGTTGCCCCCGGTGAGAGGCTCCGAACAGGTGTGGGCATACTTATTGCCCCCCGACTTGGAGCCTGTACTTTGGGGTTTACCCCGGTAGACGAGAGGGTAGCCTCCCTTCGCCTTCAGGTTGGGGGACGGGTCCTAACTGTTGTTTAAAGGTGCATAAAATTTTAGGTGTTCAGACATACCAGGAGCCACATTATGAACTTCTAGCCTGAGGTCTCTGTAGTCCAATGGGAAATTGATTCCAGACTTGAATCAATAGGGTCCTAACTGTTGTTTGTGCATATGCACCGAACAGTAGATCGGAGTACCCACCCTTTTTGGAGTCCCTGGAGGGGGTGCTAGAGGGCATACCTTCTGGGGACTCCCTCGTACTGCTGGGAGACTTCAATGCTCACGTGGGCAATGACAGTGAGACCTGGAAGGGTGTGATTGAGAGGAATGGCCCCCCCGATCTGAACCCGAGTGGTGTTTTGTTATTGGACTTCTGTGCTCATCACGGATTGTCCATAACGAACACCATGTTCAAGCATAAGGGTGTTCATATATGCACTTGGCACCAGGACACCCTAGGCCTCAGTTCGACGATCGACTTTGTGGTCGTGTCGTCGGACTTGCAGCCACATGTCTTGGACACTCGGGTGAAGAGAGGCGGAGCTGTCAACTGATCACCACCTGGTGGTGAGTTGGCTTCGATGGTGGGGGAGGATGCCGGTCAGGCCTGGTAGGCCCAAACGTGTTGTGATGGTCTGCTGGGAACATCTGGCAGAGCCCCCTGTCAGAAGTAGCTTCAACTCCCACCTCCGGCAGAACTTCGACCACATCCCGAGGGAGGTGGGGGACATTGAGTCCGAATGGGCCATATTCCGTGCCTCTATTGTTGAGGCGGCTGACCGGAGTTGTGGCCGTAAGGTGGTCGGTGCCTGTCGTGGCGGCAATCCCCGAACCCGTTGGTGGACACCGGCGGTGAGGGATGCTCTCAAGCTGAAGAAGGAATCCTACCGGTCCCTTTTGTCCTGTGGGACTCTGGAGGCAGCTAATAGGTACCGGCAGGCCAAGCGGAATGCGGCTTCAGTGGTTGCTAAGGCAAAAACTCGGGCGTGGGAGGAGTTTGGGGAGGCCATGGAGAACGACTTTCGGACGGCTTCGAGGAGATTCTGGTCCACCGTCCGGCGTCTCAGGATGGGGAGGCAGTGCAGTGTCAACACTGTATATGGTGGGGATGGTGCGCCGCTGACCTCGACTCGGGACGTTGTGGGTCGGTGGGGGGAGTACTTCGAAGACCTCCTCAATCCCACTAACATGCCTTCCAATGAGGAAGCAGAGCCTGGGGACTTGGAGGTGGGCTCCCCCATCTCTGGGACTGAGGTCACCGAGGTGGTCAAAAAACTCCTTGGTGGCAGGGCCCCGGGGGTGGATGAGATACGGCCGGAGTTCCTCAAGGCTCTGGACGTTGTAGGGCTGTCTTGGTTGACACGTCTCTGCAACATCGCATGGACATCAGGGACAGTGCCTCTGGATTGGCAGACCGTGGTGGTGGTCCCCCTCTTTAAGAAGGGGGACCGGAGGGTGTGTTCCAACTACAGAGGGATCACACTCCTCAGCCTCCCTGGAAAAGTCTATTCGGTGGTTCTGGAGAGGAGGATCCATCGGATAGTCGAACCTCGGATTCAGGAGGAAAAGTGTGGTTTTCATCCTGGTCGCAGAACAGTGGACCAGCTCTGCACCCTTAGCAGAGTCCTGGAGGGTGCATGGGAGTTCTCCCAACCAGTCTACATGTGTTTTGTGGACTTGGAAAAGGCGTTCGACCGTGTCCCTCGGGGAATCCTGTGGGGGGTGCTCCGGGAGTATGGGGTACTGGACCCCCTGATAAGGGCTGTTCGGTCCCTGTACAACCGGTGTCAGAGCTTGGTCTGCATTGCCGGCAGTAAGTCGAACCCGTTTTCAGTGAGAGTTGGACTCCGCCAGGGCTGACCTTTGTCACCAATTCTGTTCATAACTTTTATGGACAGAATTTCTAGGCGCAGCCAGGGTGTTGAGGGGGTCCGGTTTGGTGGACTCAGGATTGGGTCACTGCTTTTTGCAGATGATGTTGTCCTGTTTGCTTCATCAGGCCGTGATCTTCAGCTCTCTCTGGATTGGTTCGCAGCTGAGTGTGAAGCGGCTGGGATGGGAATCAGCACCTCCAAATCCGAGACCATGGTCCTCAGCCGGAAAAGGATGGAGTGCCCTCTCAGGGTTGGGAGCGAGATCCTGTCCCAAGTGGAGGAGTTCAAGTATCTCGGGGTCTTGTTCACGAGTGAGGGAAGAATGGAGTGTGAGATCGACAGGCGGATCGGTGCGGCATCTGCAGTGATGCGGGCTCTGCATCGGTCTGTCGTGGTGAAAAAGGAGCTGAGCCGTAAGGCAAAGCTCTCAATTTACCAGTCGATCTATGTTCCTACCCTCACCTATGGTCATGAGGTATGGGTAGTGACCAAAAGAACGAGATCACAAATACGAGCGACTGAAATGAGTTTCCTCTGCAGGGTGTCTGGGCTCTCCCTTTAAAGATAGGGTGAGAAGCTCAGTCATCCGGGAGGAGCTCAGAGTAGAGCCGCTGCTCCTCCGCATCGAGAAGAATCAGATGAGGTGGCTCGGGCATCTGATCAGGATACCTCCTGGACGCCTCCCTCGTGAGGTGTTCTGGGCACGTCCAACCGGGAGGAGGCCCCGGGGAAGACCCAGGGCACGCTGGAGGGACTATGTCTCCCGGCTGGCCTGGGAACGCCTTGGGATTCTCCCGGAAGAGCTAGAAGAAGTGGCCGGGGAGAGGGAAGTCTGGGCATCTCTGCTCAAGCTGCTGCCCCCGTGACCCGACCTCGGATAAGTGGAAGAGGATGGATGGATAGATGGATAATTAACATAGAATAAAAGTAAGGTCCGATGGCCAGGGAGGACAGAAAAAACAAAAAACTCCAGATGGCTGGAGAAAAAATAAAATCTGCAGGGGTTCCAGGCCATGAGACTGCCCAGCCCCCCCACTAGGCATTCTACCTAACATAAATGACATCAAAGGCAAGATTAGGTCCCTGGAGCCAGAAGTGATGGTACTGCTCCTCGTGCCAGTTGATCATCTATTCTGAAGGCAAAAGGAAAGGAGAGGCATTAGGTGACAGTGCCATGCCTCCACCCAGGGTGGAATTACCATCAGATGAGCCCTGAGACCGTCTAACAATCACACATGTATGACAAAACCCAGAAGACCATAATCACTTTAGAAAAGCACACAAACAAATATCGAAGAATCAAAATTATAATACCCATTTGCTGATAATGCTAGGCTCTGTTTTTACAAAACTGAATAGACTGCACTCCCTAGGCTTATAAGACCTTTACTATTGCAATTTTACTTACCTAATGACCGCCTTTCAATTGCTGCTGTATCAAGTCAGGCTGTATGTTACAAATTATTTATCAGATTATAGAAAACACAGCAATGAAAGGTACATCTTTACTAATTCATGCTGTGATTCCCAGAAATTGATTGTTTCCTTTTATTTTGACAGATGTTTTTATCCAGGATATGCTCTAAAGAAATAGCTTTGTTAATAAAAAATATACATTGAGCATTTAAACTGACTGGCACAATAATTTGAAGAATAATGAATTGATGGTCTCAAGATTCTAATCAGCTACTGAATGGCAGAACTGAGAATGTGTATCAGAATTCTGGCTTCATGTCAAGTTTAGAAACATAATTCCACAATGGCAGCCAGCTGAGGCAAATAAGTTGTATTTAGGGTAGCTCAAAAGTTTCATAGGAGAATTATAGTGTATTAATTCATTAGGAAAATAAATAGAAAATTTAAGTGGTTTTGAAAGAGCATCAGCTGCTTGCATACTGAGGCAATTTTTAGGGGTTAACACAATACGTTGTGAGTGCCAACTGGAAAATACTGGTACCACCAAATTAACAGAACTGTTTTGCTAAACTTGGCACATCTGAAAACAATGTATTATATCTTTGATCTGGGAAGCATAGTAAGTAATGTAACATAATATTCTTAAACTTGCTTAAACCAGTTTTGGGCTGCTGGGGACCTTAGCCTATCCAGCCAGCACCTTGCACAGGGTGCCAGTCCATCAAGAGACATAACAGTTAATAGACAGACTAAAATTCATTGCAAAAATGTGGATTTATTTATTAATAGCTGGCTTTTATTTCATTGTCTTTTCTGGCAGAATAAATGGAGGATAAACGTGAACAACACATTCCATTTAACTAGAATGCAATTAGTGTAATGGTACGCACCTGCTGATCATGTAACCCATGTAGCCAGGGTGAGCTCATCCCACAGAAGCAATGTGGAGCTGCTGCCATGTGAGCTCACCACTGGCAAGGCAAAAAAGGAGCTCAGGTGCAAAGCCAGATGGGTAACAGGTCTGTGTGGGGCTGATTCGTAAATGTTAGACCTTGGCAATGGAAATATGCCCTTGAGAAGTTATATAAATAAGACTGAATAATTACTGCCAGATATGGTCAGAATCATCTCTACACACAGCATTGACTCTGGAAGCAGACATCTTGCTTGAGGGAAGTCTTTCTCTATCTCTCCTATCCTGAATCTAGCCAAGAAAGAGGCCATGGGAAGTCATGGAGATTCTCCTCCTGCTCTATGATATACAGCTGGAGTTTGATTATTGAGAGAAAAACTGTTGTTTGTGTGTGTTCACAGTGTTTAGCTTTTCTAGATTCAGTGTATTCTGTACTTCTGTTCACACTATGGCTATTTTGATAGACTTGAATGCTCACCGGGGGAATAATTAACACATCTGAAGGATTTGGAATTAGGAAGAAGGATCTGTATGATCTTGTTCCCAAATGATAATTGAAGTTCAGTGTTATTTATGGATTTTTCATTAAAATGTAATGTAACGGTGTCTTGAATAAGTCACCATAACATGCAGTCCCAGCAGAACTCAAAGTGAATTAGCCAGTACTAAGCCTTACTGTACACTCCACTGTACCCACCAACAAGAGATTCAGCTACTAACTATTAAGTAGCTCAGTTTACTTCTCTGTCAAGATGCCAATGTAACCTGTGTGTGTGTGCTAGACCATCAATTATGTTGTCTGTTTTTTTGTTTTTCAGAATTTACTGTCTTAATCTTCTTTATTTATTTATCTGGTTTGTACAATGCTATATACTGTATATTCTGCCGTTCTTTATTATATTCTGTAAGTGCCTTGAGCATGGGAAAGGTGCTATATAAATAAAATGTATTATTATTATTATTATTAAGTTAATAAGTTTTTTGTTTAGAATGACCACAAGTCTCTACAAAGATAATGTCCTGTCATCTTTCCTGTTCCTAATGTTTATGGACAGTGTATAAAGGTGTAACCACAACTTTGGATTGAGGTCATGAGGGTTGCATCTCTCTTGATTGGAAATAATGTGGTCTTCCTCGTCTCATCTTAATGTGAACTCTGGCACACAATGGAGCATTTTGGAAAGTACAGTATGCTGAGTATGATGTGGTTGTGATGAGAATTAGTGGATTAATTCCTGCGGTCATGGTCCTACCTTAGAAAAGAGTGGCTTGTTTCGCGCATGTGGTTGGGGAGCAGTGGTGAAACTGAACAACATGTCAGTTCAGTGATGGTAGTTTTATACAAATTGAACAAAGCTTTTCACTTACATGCTACTCTCTAGCCATAAGGTCTGATTAGTAACTAAATGAACAACATTGTAACCACAAATTGGGAAGATGAAGCTCTTAAGCAGGATTAATGGATTCACTACCATTCACAGAATGGCAAGCTCAACAATACACCATAATAGCTGATTCTACAGATTAAAAAGAGCTACTAGAGGTGGTCTGTACATATTGTCTTAATGGTCTCTTAAATAAATAAATAAGCTGTAACAAAATGTAAGTGCAATAGGCTTTCTAGGGTGCTTTGTCCATTCCTTGGTTACCACGTTGTGAGGATCCACATTGTTTATGGAGTTCAGCTTGTTGAAATAGCTGTAGTGTGTTTTCCAATTCAGTTTGTCCTGCTGATTTCTTCTCCTTTTCTCTTCTTTCATTCGTTTGCTTTATTTTTGTAAATATTTTACCATTTTTCATAGAATGTCACTACTACTCATCTCTCATACAATCTCCTAATGATGGTGCCCACGCACCACAATCCAGTGAAGAGAGACGTATCACTCATTCCCTGTACAACAGAAGGCAAAGTTTGAAAGAGTCATCCATAATCAATGCAGGACAGCAACAAAAACAGTGTCACAAATTAGGGTAAAAAATTTGCCATTTTTACTCATTCAGCTGAATACAAAATTTGCCATTGTTTACAATTTTCAGACAGATATTTTTATTCAGTGTCTTCTTAAATATAATCTTTAGAATACAGCAATCTAAGGTTTGGCACAATACCTTTAGAGTTACAGTAGTTTGGCAGTCTACTTCATGACAATCAATGAACTTGGATAAATCCAAATTTCTCCAATGTTGTAAAGAGGTAGTTCCATTCAACCATTCAAATGCTTTTTCTGCATCCAACGATAATAATATCTCCAAGGTGTTAGACTTTGTGGGTGAATATATTGCATTAAACAGGTATCGAAAATTGGAAGCTAAGTGTCTGCCTTTAATAATCCAGTTTGTTGTAGCACCCAAGTGAAAAAGAATTTGGGCCTTAGTTGTGGTACAAGGTGAACCATCTTCCAATTTTCAACTTTCTGGCTAAGGTGCTGCACATTTTCTTCAGAAATCTGGCAACCACACCATGGCTTCTTCAAAAGCCCCAGTCCTGGATGAAGAGGAACTTTCCCATTAAGGACAGCACTGCCACTGTGCCCTGCTCTAAGAATGGTGTTCATTGAAGAGTGAGATGTGTTAAGTTTGACGGATGTGTTGTTATGCATTCCACCAAAAGGGTTGAATTTGTTCTCATTTAACGCTTTGCCACAGAATCCTTAAGATGTCTCTGTGCTGTCTGTGTTAATTTTCTATACCTACCGTAAGTATTTCTCATAGTCTAAGTTGCATCTACAATAATTGTCCACTGCCTTCTCTCTAGGCATTCAATGGAGCAACATCTACTCCTCTCAGATTAAAGGAGAAGTCCATACTTTTGGCTGGTTGTTTTGGCTCATTCTCATTGATTCGATTTTGTATGCTGCTCTTGGCTGGTACTTTCGAAAATTATTTCCAGGTAAGAAATAACAAATTCGACCCATTCATTAAAAGTTTAATGACACTTTTTAATTAAAAGGATCAGTTTTGTTGAAGTTTTTCATTTAGCTGTTTTGCTAGAAAAATGAAGAGCTTACACTTCCATATTGGGGCAGATGTATTTTATTTTTCTTAATTACAACATCAGTGTTAAAAAAATTGAAAACACCTAACATACAGTATATTAAGTTGTAGGTCAAATAAAAAGAAAAATCAAAAATACTATTTATGAAGTAGCAACAAAGGAGAAAATTCAAAGTTCCTGTTACCCTGAGTTGGTTTGACATAGGACTGGAATGGGCTTGACAATGGTAAATCAAAATGGATGAACAACAACAATCCAATATGCAAGGCAAGAATTAAAGGTGAATATACAAAGCAGTAAGTCATTTAATCAGAAGAATATGGTGTCACCAAAATAATAGTAAATATTTTTTTAAAAATAATAGAAAATATGAATGCATCCCTGGCAGAGGTTAACATATAGTCACCTCTTCACCTTACATTAGCTGGGATAGGTGATATTGTTAAAATGAACATCTTCTAAAACTACTCCTTTATATATTGATAAATCCTTCTTCTAAATGTAACTACTGTAACTAACTTTATTTGGAATACAAAGATGCAATGGATGAAAAATCAATATCACAGATATCTTAAGCAGAGGAGGGCAAGGCACTATATAACTTCCAATTCTGCTACTGGGCCACACATACTGTAAGACTGCAGTCCAAAATTCTATGACTTTAGAGGGAAGCAGAAAAGAATGAAGCTGTATCAGCGTACTTTAACTATGTAAAGGAAATTCTGTTCAAACTCCTTTTTATATGCAGTATGCTTTGCCTCAGTGCACCTCCTACTACTAATAACATCTTGTAGTTGAGCAGGAATTTGGTGGTTCAATACTTACTCACAATATGGTACCATTATAGAAGACAATTCAAGTCTGAGACACTACCATCAATTGAACCCATGCTTGGCAATCATCTTAATAACCCTCCTTAATAATAATTCTTTACATTTATATAGCGCTTTTCTTACTACTCAAAGCGCTCTCCACACAGGGAGGACCCGGGAAGCGAACCCACAATCTCCTTACTGCAAAGCAGCAGCACTACCACTGCTCCACCAGTGAGTTAGAATGCTTTAAATATGTTGAAGTTTCTGTATTGATAATATATTTGAACCTTCGAATATTTAATCTTCCAGTAAACCATTTCTTCAATTATATGTGAGTAAAAAAATATTAAAAGGTACCTACTAGGCCTTCATAATCTTCCTTCTTTATTTATAGTAAAAATTATATTCTCTTTTTTAATAATGAAGGTATAAGTAATATTTCTATACCTTACTACTCTATATCAACAATATGAGTAATAAGTTAACTATCAAAAAGTTCACCCACAAGTGAATTAAAACAGAATTGGGAAAACAATATTTCAATCAGAATTCCATATAAAGAATGAAAATCAGCTACAGGAAAGATGTACTCCTCATTAATCTTTGCAAAGTATGGTGCGATTCAGTTAAAAATCAAATATCACTTGATTTCATAAAACTATAAATTGTACCTAGGCCAAGACCACAATTATGAATTAAGTTGTCAGGCACCTACTTGATTCAGATGTTTTGAGACTTTCCAACACTCCATCCATCCATCCATTATCCAACCCGCTATATCCTAACTACAGTGTCACGGGGGTCTGCTGGAGCCAATCCCAGCCAACACAGGGCGCAAGGCAGGAAACAAACCCCGGGAAGGGCGCCAGCCCACCGCAGCTTTCCAACACTCAGACTGGGAAAAAAACTTTATAAACTCTCAGACAGTACTGGAACCACACTATTATTCCTGATTCATGTACAGCATCAGTAGAAGTAGTTCTGGACACATTTGGTTAACATATCTCTTAACAAAATTTATGGTACATCTTCATTAACCATGTAAATTACTGGACATAACACCTCTGTGATTACCGCTATTTAACCATTTCTATCCTCTCCTGTAATTCTGTACTAATATCTCCTGACCTACAGTGAAGGATCTGACTCTGTGTGTGATGATTTAGAGTTCCAAGCATGGCTGATGATGTGAAGCCTCTAAAAAACTCCACAAAAGGCAGGCCAGAACCTTCATGTGCCTTCCTAGAAAAGGCTCACATGAGACCAGATTATCCCGGAAAACAGCCCGAGTAGGACCCAAAATGGGCAGCTGGCCTTGAATGTTCAAAAATATATAAATTTATCTTACAAGAGAGATAAAGACAATCCTAAACTATAATCTTTAAATTTTGAGTTTTTGTTTACAGAAATAGGAAAAATTACTAAAATGATCAAAATAGCAAAAATAATGTGCCTAAAAAAGCAATTCAAGGCCAACAAATCCCAATACATAATCTGAAAACATAAGCAGAAATAATCAGAAAATTAACACAAGAAACAATGCTTGCTATAAGATCCTTCACACTAGAATGCACTGTTGCTGACACCTTTCCCCTGGGCTACTTAATATGTCATAGGGAGGAGCCTACAGCAGTGATGTCAGGATGATCCCACCTCCTGGAGCTCCACCCACAAAGAACAAGAAACAGAACTACATTTAAAGCAACAGAAATAATATATATAGACATGAGAATTAGCTCCAAATAAACAAACAAAAAAATTTCAGGCAAATTCAATCCAATACAAAACACTGTGGATATTGTTTCTCTTATTACATTGTTGGATTGAATTCATTGAGAGAACTGATGTTCTCATGAGAAAAACCTTGTCTGGTGTCTTTTGTGTTTTAATATCAGGTACATGGTGGGAACCTTATAGAAAATTATCAACACAGTACTGAAGTGTCTTACCACCTACTGCTCTGTTCTTGGCAAGGGTTTTTTGAAATTCTAGGCTAATCTCTCAGGAAGGGTGATACATAGGCAATCTAATGTTTGACACTTTTTTATTCCAGAAAAAAAATCTAAAACTCCTGTGTGGTAAACTTAAATGAATTATTAGTTACTAGTTCCTTAGGGAAACCATAAGAAGCAAAAAAGGTTCCTCAGCACTTTTAAGTTTTAATAGCTATAGTAGAGTGCATGTGAATAACTTCAGGCCATGAAACATATGCATCCGTTACTACTATAAATATAATTTTTGGTCTAGTACAAAGTCTGCATGTATCCTTCCCCATAGACCATTTGCCCATTTCTAGTTATAAAGTGGTACTATAGCAGGCATGCAACGCTACCACTGATAAATGACAGACTGTCTCACTTCTGCTTCAATAAACTCATCTAGTGTGGTCCACCAGGAAATACTTTTGGCTAGAGATTTCATTTTTACTATTTCTCAGTGACTTTCATCTAAATCTGATAGTAATCTGCCTTGCAGTTCCTTAGGTACTACTACACGTACAACCCATAATATGCAATCATCTTCAAAAGTTAGCTCAAATTTTCATTTATCAACTCGGTCTCCTGCATATGTTCTGGCCATCCTAATATTACCATTGGATTAACCAGTCTTAACACAGGATTTTTCTAATTACTTTTTCAATATCTTTGCCAGTGACAAGTAAATCATCGGGGTAAAGTAACCTACACATAGAATCAGGCACCACATTCCTACTATGTTTCACAGGTAACCTAGATAATTCCTAGGCTTTACCATGTTGTTCTCTTTTGTACTAAATTTCATATGTATATGATACTAGAATTAGAGGACATCTTTGCAGCCTTGCAGGAGGTGGAGCTGGAATGTCTACCATTGTAGAATTTTAAGAGGTTTAAGATCAGTCAGTAAGATAAACATCGTATCATAGAGGTACACGTGGATTTTCATGACCCCAAATAGTAGTCCAAATGTTTTCTTCTTCTGAGAGGATTTCTGTTACATTTTTGTCAAGAATGCATAAGCAATAGTCCTCTCAGTTCTCTCATTCATATTATGAGGAATTACATAACCCACTGCACAATCCAGAATGAGTGGCAGTTCTGGGCTATAATGAACTGACACCCGACTCAACTATAACTGTTTCTTGTCATCTGTAAAAGAATATTGACATTTTGTCAGACCAAACAAATGAAGCACCTTTAATTAAAACCATAAGGACCAATAAACCAGGTCAGAAATAGGCCACACATCAAACAAATTATACCTCAAAATCTACTGGCCTGATTTGGCCTACACAGGCCTAAAAGGGGTTTTGGTTACAAAATACTTTAAATATCCTGAAATATCTCAATGTGCCTCTCCAGGGAAAGGAAAACTGTCAAAAATAACAACCTTTGGCTTGAGAAACATTCCTCAAAGGAATCTTTATAAATTAACATTTTAATTGAAAGTAAAGTAAAACATCAAAAATAAAAGCCGAAAGGTTGTCTCAAAGGCAGACAGCAGCAAACACATCCAAATTGTAATCCAGACAATCAAAGGTCAAAATGGAAGCAATAAATTCACAAATACAGAAAATCAATATTAATGAGAACCTCACTCTTTGAACTTCAGACAATCAATGAAATGCTAAGCAAGTAATTTCCCAGCAGTGATATAAGAGTGGTCCTGCATTCAGAGGTTCCACCCACAAAATACAAGGGATATCAGAGAACTCTACAAGGTAAATGGACACTGAATAAAAAATATATATATAAAAAATGAAAAACACATGGAACATACTTGTAGAAATTGAAAATCATACATACGCCATTGGAATAAAAAAACAACGTGAAACATCATCCAGGCTCAAGGGTGGGAAATGAAGGGTATATTATACCAAGCTGAGTTTGAGTACAGTATTAGCTTATATTTAATTAATCATTGATTACATCTTGCCTGAAGAAGGGGCCTGAGTTGCCTCGAAAGCCTGCATATTGTAATCTTTTTAGTTAGCCAATAAAAGGTGTCATTTTGCTTGACTTTTCACTTTAATTAATCATGAAATTCTGATGTTTCCATAGTGTCACCGTATTAACATACTCCAATATGAGTGTGTGTGCATGTGTGTGTGCTGTATGTGAATGTGTCTTATGGTGAACTGCTATTCTATCCAGAGATGGAGCCTTTCTTTTATTTGATATTGCTGGGAGCCCATACTCTCAACACCAAATAAGGCCCTTTTAAAATGTCATTTATATTTTCTAGGTATATTAAATTAATAAATATTAACCTTGATCCCTAAACACTAAACCTTTTTATTTCAACAGGAAAATACAGAACCAAAAAGCCATGGTATTTCTTATTCAGAGTAAAATTTTGGAGAAAAATTTTACAAAGTAAAGACAACCGAATTAGAAGTATCTTACCATCAAACATGTTCATCTGTCAGCAGTACCTGCAAGACCAAGGTCTGAATGCATCTTGCATTTTTGAGTAAATGTTAATGTTACCACTTATTTTGATAATGAATTTGCACTTCCATGTACTACAACTTAATATATATGTAGATTTTCCTGATGAAGAGCATGCGTGATAGTAGACCGCCTTAAGCTTTGAATTTGATACTTCTTCCATGTTCTGAAAAAATCCCTTGCTTAATTAGGCTGCTTCTTCCTCATTGGGAATTTAAATCAAACTTACAGTGACTTGCTTATCTGTCGTGTGCCATGTTCATTCAAGTAAGGAAATTAGAATAAGTAATATTTTATATTTGCTTATATGCTGACATTATTTGACTTCAGAGTGGTTGGCTATTATTTAGTGTAACAAATGAGAATGTTCAATGAAGATAATGTCTAATAGTATTTGTTTTACACTTATTCTAGTGAGGAATGTAATTTAAAAATGTCCTATGATGAAGTAATATGTAATGTGTTCTATTAATATTTATAAAGAGCCCATTAGCTAATTAAAAAAGGACTAAGTATTTCAAACAGTTTTGTTATCAGGCATACATTTTTCTCTTTTAACAACCTTTTGAGAGTTTTTTGATGTATTGTGTAAATGTATCTGATTAAAGTCTGTTTTATTAGTATTTCATAATGTCCAAATTAACTTCACATTAAGTGTTGGAAACCATTCGAGAGAATACATATCAGATTTACCTTTATATTCGTTAGAAGTAGCTGGCTCCTTTTCCATACCCAGAGAATCTATGTATATGAAATTTTGCATGAGGGGAAGAAAGATATCTTTAAAAATGATGGCTATATATGATTCCTTATGCAGGGGATTTAAGATATTTTCCTATGTAGGTTTAATATAAACAGTCTCATTTTTACCACCATGGCAGGTGCCGCGCTATTGCACTATCCTACAGTTGTGGCCAAACGTTTTGAGAATGACACAAATATTAATTTTTAAAAGTTTGCTGGCTCAGTTTTTATGATGGCAACTTGCATATACTCCAGAATGTTATGAAGAGTGATCAGATGAATTGCAATTAATTAATTAAAGTCCCTCTTTGCCATGAAAATGAACTTAATCCCAAAAAATACATTTCTACTGCATTTCAGCCCTGCCATTTCATTTCAGTGATCCTCTCATTAACACAGGTGACAGTGTTGCCAATGACAAGGCTGGAGACCACTCTGTCATACTGATTGAGTTAGAATAGAGAGGTTCAACTGTTGTGAAGAAGGCCTCAGGGCACCCAAGAAAGTCCAGCAAGCTTCAGGGCCGTCTCCTAAAGTGGATTCAGCTGTGGGATCGGGGCACCACCAGTGCAAAGCTTGCTCAGGAATGGCAGCAGGCAGGTGTGATTGCATCTGTACACACAGTGAGGCGAAGACTTGTGGAGGATGGCCTGGTGTCAAGAAGGGTAGCAGTGAAGCCACTTCTGTCCAAGAAAAACATCAGGGGCAGACTGATATTCTGCAAAAGGCACAGAGATTGGATTGCTGGGGTAAAGTCATTTTCTCTGATGAATCCCCTTTCCGATTGTGTGGGTCATCCGGAAAAAAAGATTGTCCGGAGAAGAAAAGGTGAGCGCCACTATTAGTCGTGTGTCATGCCAACAGTAAAGCATCCTGAGACCATTCATGTCTGGGTTTGCTTCTCAGCCAAAGCAGTGGGCTCACTCACAAGTTTGCCTAAGAACACAGCCATGAATAAAGAATGGTACCAAAACATCCTCCGAGAGCAACTTCTCCCAACCATCCACAAACAGTTTGGTGACGAACAATGCCTTTTCCAGCATGTGCCATAAGGCAAAAGTGATAACTAAGTGACTCGGAGAACAAAACATCGAAATTTTGGGTCTTTGGCCAGGAAACTCCTAAAACCTTAATGCCATTGAGAACTTGTGGTCAATCTTCAATAGGTGGGTGGACAAACAAAAACCCATAAATTCTGACCATCTCCAAGCATTGATTATGCAAGAATGGGCTGCCATCAGTCAGGATTTGGCCCAGAAGTTGATTGACAGCATACCAGGGTGAATTACAGAGGTCTTGAAAAAGAAAGAAGGGCCATCACTGCAAATATTGACTCTTTGTATAAACTTAATGTAATTGTCACTAAAAGCCTTTGAAACTTATAAGATGCCTGTAACTCTACTTCAGTATACCATAGAAACATCTGACAAAAAGATCTAAAAACACTGAAGCAGCAAATTTGTGAAAACCAATCCTTGTGTCATTCTCAAAACGTTTCGCCATGACTGTAGATGTCTGCTCAATGCAGCCTTTATCACATCCTGCACCTCTCTATTCCACCTCCATATCTCTGTCCCCAGTTGGGCTCCTTCCTGTCGTCCTACCCAAGTCTTCTTCACCTACTCTTTATACAACTTTGCTATACTTCTCCTACCATTCCTCAACACTCTGAAATGACCACACATCATTTAAAACTTTCTCCCTAAACCTAATCTTAAGACGTACCTCTTAATTTCCACCACTTTATCTGTGGTGCTGCTTGCTTTGCTTTAATTCTCTTTCTAATTCTGATCTCTCATTTCATCACCACCACTTTAACCACCACAATCACCCTTTCCCCATTATGACGTTGTAATTCTTTATATACTTCAAATGAGATCTTCTACACGTTAAAAAGCCTGTTTGGCTTTTCCTTCCTCCAGTACTGTAAGTCACAAGCCAATTTACTTTCTTTTCAAAAATGTGTGAACTATTACCAATTAATGGGGTTCTTTTTACCACACTCTAGGGATAAACCTTTTTTTTTTCCCTTTTGGGATGAAAACCTGTAAGCACTCCTATTCTCTTGCCTTCCTGCAGTGGATGAAAAAGACGGCAGGGTACCGTTTAAGCTTTAAGAAAGTTCTTGTAACCCAATATATTTCTGCTGTATTCAAATAAAAGCTGTGTTATGTTAAATAAATCTGTCACCTGCATATCATCTCATGAAATTCAGATGTACTGTACCAATCTTCAAAAAAGCTTAACCTAAATAAATTTAAGATGAGGGCCATTGAAGGAGATCCCATGCTGAGTCTAACAGGTTCTCTAAGCTGCTGTTATTTATTTTAAAGCAATAATTTAACCTGATGCTGACTTTTGTTGCCACTTGCCTCTGCATTTACTGTGCCAATCAAGATATTTCCAGCAGAGTTTCTGTTACTTTCTTAGAAATTTTAGCAAAGCCTTTTTTTTTGTTCTAAACACATTACATTTAATTTTTTTCTCAAATTATGTGTTAAGAGTTTAAAATCCTCTTTAGAGCTCTTTGTTGTTTTTTGCATAATATAAAATGACTGTGTCCTGCATATGGCACATTGTCATTTGCATTCATGAATATGACAACATAATTTTGAAATTGATCCCTTTAAAAGAGACCATTTAACATCAATTAGGAACACCAGTTAAAATAAAACGGAAACAAAGAAAGTGCTATATGCTTTGTCAAATCAGATCTGTCATCATTTTAAGTAAAAGTAAAGCCAATGCATCCTCTGTACAGACTGAAAGAAGAAACAAGCTCTCTAATAAGGCAAGAATGATTTCTGATAAGATAAGCAATTAAACTTTTAAGAAAATAGTGTTATTGAAAACAGCAAGTCCTTTAAGTAATGTAAAAGATGCTTACTCCACACTACCTGGATAATACAGTTGTCCATTTACCTATCCTGATTCCTCTTTATTCATGCACAGGTTCCCTGTACACACAACAGTCTGGGAAAAAGTCAGTTTCAGTGCCTGTGAACTCTGGAATTGTTTTGAAGTCATTGACCAAAGAATACAAAGGAACTAAGAAGGCAGCCATCAAGGACCTGAATGTCACCTTCTCCCGAGGCCATATCACTTCTCTTCTGGGACCTAATGGTGCTGGGAAAACCACAACAATGTATGTTATTGTCAAGAGTAAATTTAGATGTTGATACTCAGAGCTGCTTAATACTTCTTGCTGCTGTATCTAGCATTTGCTAGAACAAATTTATCCACTTTTTCTTTGTGCTTGCTCATTGTGTGATAAATGGCAGGACGACTGGAATCCCAAAGAAAAGTTGCCACCCTGGTTTGTAACGGCCGACCCCTTTACCCAGCCGGCAGCTACACCTCCAAGACCTGTGGCCTGGATGATTTAGCTGCCGGCTGGGTAAAGGGGTCGGCCGTTACATAAAGTGGTGCCCTCTCTGAGGACCGAACTCAGGACCTTCGGATTATGAGACTGATTGAGGTTAATGCAACAGTCTAAAAAACTGAACACAAATAAACACCCAGTGGCGCTTCATAAGTGCTGCCTTAGCCAACTAGGCTCATTAGAAAAAGAGCTTGTCTGAGTGGGGTCAGTCACAGGGAGTTGTGTGATGAAGTGAGATGCACTCTTCTGGGAGTGTCTTAGTTTTATAGCATCCCCATCTACATGGGCGGGGCCTCTGGGACACCTGGGGCGATTTCTCAGTGTAGCAGAGACAAAGGGAGATAACAAGGTAAGCGACCACACCGCCTCTCAGCCTGGAGTGGTATTGCACACATGAATAGAGTCCAGATGGTGCTCCTCAGATGCCCATGCGTGGCAATTGTTAATTAGATAGTGATTTAAAAACAGAGAGAAAGAGAAATTATTTATTAACTTATAAAGCAAGCAAACTGCACAACAATAGATAAAAATAAAATCAAAAATAATATAATAAACTTTATATAAGCTAAATTCAAATAAAATAAATGAAGCACATCCTGTGTAGTACATGTACTGTATATCAATGAAAAGGTATTGTTTCAGTTTTGATAAAAAATGCGGGTGGAAATCTCTGAGGCAGCAGACCAATATCTACCGCAAGTTGTTTAGTTAAATCTTTGGTTTAATTAGAAAGCCGGTGGAAAAATAAGGTGTATCTATTCAATGACTAAGTTAAAGACATGCTAATGAAGATTCTGCCAAACACTGAGACTGAGATGGATTTGGGTGTGCTAGTATTCTCTTCCTAGTTAAGATTTTCTGTCACCTGAAGCATAAAATTAAGCTAATATTATATATGGGGTGGTGCAGAGCTTAGCTGTGCTGCCTGCCAACTCCAGAATCCTGAATTCAAATTTCAATGATGTCATGGCATCTTTAGAGTCTGAATGTTGTCCCCATATCCATCCACCCATTTTCCAACCCGCTGAATCCGAACACAGGGTCACGGGGGTCTGCTGGAGCCAATCCCAGCCAACACAGGGCACAAGGCAGGAAACAATCCTGGGCAGGGTGCCAACCCACCGCAGGACACACACACACACACCAAGCACACACTAGGGCCAATTTAGAATCGCCAATCCACCTAACCTGCATGTCTTTGGACTGTGGGAGGAAACCGGAGCGCCCGGAGGAAACCCACGCAGACACGGGGAGAACATGCAAACTCCACGCAGGGAGGACCGGGAAGCGAACCCGGGTCTCCTAACTGCGAGGCAGCAGCGCTACCACTGCGCCACCATGCCGCCCCTATATATATATATCTATTATAAAAAAAAATCTTGGCAGGGAGACTAGGGAGACGAGACACGATCTTCTCGTAAGACAATTACACATCCCGCGAGAGACACTTTAATGTCACATGAGACAAGGCAGTGAGACAGAATGACAGCTGCTGTACAGGCTTTTAAATGATTGATGCGCAGCGCGACAAGCAGAACACGCACCTCGGAAACAGCAGCACAAAGCCAGTAGCTGATCCGTCCACATCTCCTTAGCATGCGTTCAGCACCCCCCCCCCCTTCATAACGCGAGCGGGAGAGACATGAAGTGGCAGGAGTGTAGCGTGCCTCCAGGGGAGTTGAGCGAAGCGATCGAGACCTGATCATCTCGGAAAGACATTTTGAGGACATGCGAGACTAGATATTACAACCTTAGGAAGCAAAACCCGTGAGACGGTGACTTTTGCACGTCACGCACTACTTACAAACAATTGAAAACAAGTTCACGGACATCTAACCTAGCAGTTGTTGGAATGCTTTTGGCAGACACACTTCATGTGCTCCCAGCTCTTAAAACAACAACAAGCAGAACACGCAGCTCACCAGCAGCAGCTGCAGCAAGCCAGGAGATGATCCGAGCGTATCTCCTTAGTGTGCGTTCAGCAACCACCAACTATTCCTCTACACAACGCTAGCGGCTGAGACGCGAAGTGGCAAAAGGACAAGTGCTGTACAGGCTTTTAAATGATCGACACAAAGAACGATAAGCACAACATGCAGCTCACCAGCAGCAGCACCAAGACATCAGCTGACCCGACCGCATCTCTTTAGTGAGCATTCAGCCCCCCCCCCACTTCACAATGTGAACAGTGTTATACGTCCCGTGAGAAAGAGATTTAACCACCCCCAGGGCATGAAATAAAGGAAAAATATTTTTTTTACAAAAGTATTAAAGTAAAAGTGAAAATATTGCATATGTAACAATTCCCATGAAAATAACATTCTCTTTAAATTGTTTATCCGGTAAACCAAACCCGGGGGTGGGCGAGCAAAGCAAGCAGGTGGTGAAGCCCCCTAGTGTATAAACAAAATGAAAGGATGATGTTAAAATTAATAAAATGCTTAAAATAGACGTCTGCAATCATGACGTCTTTGGAAAGAGAGGAAAAACGAAAGATATTGTTTGGGATCTGTGTGAAAGTGGCTTTGTACGGTACTATACATTAAAAAAAGCCAAATAATTATAGGAATTCAAAGCTTGAATATGTAACATCTTCCTTCTTCACTGCCTCCAGTGAATCTTAACCGAAAATTAACATTGTTATGTGATCTTGTTTATTAGCTCAATCTTGACTGGCCTACTTCAACCATCTTCTGGAGAAGTCTATGTAGAAGGTTTAAACATGCAGTTACATCTCTCTGCTGCAAGAAGACAGATGGGAGTGTGTCTGCAGCATGATGTCCTCTTTCAGGAGATGACAATCCGTGAACACCTTATCTTCTATGGGTCTATTAAAGCACCTCATTGGGAAAAGAGCCAGCTGAATGCAGAGGTCAACAGGTGAAATTCCTTTCAGTTTGCTTTAGTGGTTGCACATATCATCAGATTAACTAAGCTCTTTTATTGGCTTTGACAACAACATTATTATTCCTTGATAATTTTTCTAAAACAGTAATGATCTTTAGTTATTTAACTCCAAATTAAGGAAGAGTGGATTATCAGCAAAAACATTATAATGGGTTTCATCCTAGGATTGGCCTCATCTTCTTTTACCTTTCACCAGTGTTTACTAATGTAGACCTTCCCTAAATTATTGTAATTTTGTTTGTAACAATGTAGTCCTACACTGTTTGCTGTACAGGTTAGATTCATTTTAGGAGCACCAACAGTGTGGATTTGGTGAGTTACCCCTTTGATCTTGTTTGTTTCCTCTGGGAACTCTGGTTTCCTTGAAAAGCATTAAAGATATGCTCTCAGCTTTTATTTTGTCTGCTGAAAGTGTTGTTTGGTTGTGGGATTCTGGTGTACCCTTATTCTGGACTGGTACCGTCTTCTTGCTTTGCATTTGAAACCGCATGTAATATGTTTTCATGCCCTGCATGTTGGTTTAAAAGTGAATGGACAAATGACGTACAAACTGTTATTAGGCACATTCGTATAGCAATGAAAATCACCTATTGCTGTCAGTCTGCAAAAAACAACTCAGTTCCCAGTGGACTGGTTTAGAAATTTGGTACATGTATTCTTCAAAGAAATTTGTCAGTAAAGTACACATTTTGTTGAGACATCTGAAGTGAAGTACTTTGCAAAAATTTCTGAAATTTAACAAAGCTCCTACTTAAAAAGCATTGGTGAATTGGAAACATAAAAACAGTCTGTGAAACCCCAATTACTAATTCATGTCCTCCTTCAAATTTACCTTGAGACAAGTTATTTAAGTTTGCATAATATCCACTTTTATACATCCATTAACTGCTCCTGACAGCAAAGCGGATCTCCAATAAAAGTAACTGAAACATCAGCAGCTGCCTCAGTGCATGTGTGGGCGGACGCTAACAAACATTTGAACTCTCCACTGGGGGCTTCTTTCAGAAGATTTATGTTGAAGAAATATGAACTTCAATTAGCTATGGACTCTCCACAACCAACAGCTAATAATAATACATCCATCAACACATTTTTTTCATCACTTAAGCAGAAATTTCTTGGTTTTAAATTTGTAATCCAGACCACTTTGCAGAGATCTGTTTTCACTTGATATTAAAGAGTCTTTTTCTGTTGATCAGTTTCAAAAACAGCCACATTAAATTCACTGTGGTTCAGTGTTGTATAACAATAAAATGTGGAAACTTCCAAAGGATTGAATACTTTTAATAGGCACTTGCATTGATGAATTCCAAACTTTTCCAAAACAAAAACTTGTGAACTCCCTTTGCAGGTTACACAAGCTGCCATCCTTTAAAGGTATCAGATGATGGGATTCTCCACTGTAAAATTACAGGAAAGAATTGGGAGGAAATGAAATTAGAGAAATGAAAAGTTAAACAACTATGCAGAAGTGTTATGTTTTGAAATATTAAAGTTTATCTCCTGCTCTTTCAAAATCGAAGTAAAGAAATTCAAGACAGCCCCTCAGTCTGGAGATAACCACCATGTTAACTTTGCTTAGCTTCTTCATATATAATATGCTACCGTGGCTGTCCGTTTGTCTGTCCAGAATTTTAAATCACCAGTACCTTGCAAACTGTTTGACATTTGGTACACATATACTACGTGACGTCTACTATCCACTTTCAGGGTGATGATTGACCTCCAAGGTTATTCCTCTTTTTAGTTTTATTTTATTTAATTGTAAAAACAACTTTCAGCAGCGCCCAGCAGGGCGGCCGTGCGGCACATGCATATGGGCTCCATTCTCATCCCTACCACCTTCGCTGTCACTTCCCCTACCTCTTCATATCTTAAATCATTCTTGAGACAGATTGAAGACTTAATTAGCTGAGCCTGCTGAAAGTACAAAGTACTCTGACGAGGAGTTTGTCTTTGTAGAATTTGTACAAGGCATTGAACCAACCATTGAATAGCATAGTTGAGCACATATGGAGAAGTATGTTAAAAATTAATAAAAGGAAGCCTCTCTTCACGTAACGAGTGGTAGGAACTGGAATACGTACCCAGTTGTGGAGCAGAAGTTCTTCCTTTAATGTTTGAAAGAGGTTTTGGGACATCTTAGAAACTCTTGGGCAACCTTTAGCTAACCGCATGAATGAGATGGAAAGAATGGTATCATCTGTAATTTTTTTACTTATGTTCAAACATTTGATGAGATGCCAGTACACAAAAAGGTAATTTTCACAATGGAATAACCGAGCCTTACATTCTCAAACCAAAGTAACAGAATGTGTTTTGGATGTGGTAAGAAACACAGAGATACCCAAAGGCAAAAGTATTCCTTGTGGTATAAATGTTTGGGAGATCTTGATTAATTTCAGGGCTTGGATGCTTTTTTGTTGTGACTGAAGGCTGACAGTTCTTAGTCATGCAGTATGCTACTTTCATGGATACCCATAAAAGTTTTAACATGTTGGCGCCCATTCGGTAACCAGCAGGGAATGCTGGGAGTTGTAGTCCGACAGCACAGCCGTTCTGGTGTTCATGGGTGCCGCAAAGGGGCACTGCAGGGAGATGCGCGCCCCAATTCATTGGATTTCCATATCACCCAGAAGTAGTTCCATCGGGCAGTGGCCCTAGTACTGGAAAGTACTCCCGGGTCCTCAATAAATGGGACCACACTCCCTTGTCCAGGCGAGTCGGAGCTGGGAGGATGTAGAGCAACAGTTGACTGAAGGAGGGCAGTATGGTGAGAAGAACAGAGGTATTGTGGAGAGAGAGAACCTGTGATTTGTGCTTTGTTTTTACAACAATTTTGAATGATTTTGTGGTGAATAAACCATCTATTATTTGAACTCTCTGTGTGTTCCATTTCTATCTATATATAAATATATATTGTTACGCTTGGGTCACAAATTTGCACAGGAGTACTGAGGGTTTTCCAAGAGACAGAAACTTTATTCCAGAAAAGGCTGAACAAAACACAAGTGTCTTTCAGGAGCAATCTGTCTGCACAAGGGACAACTGTCAAACCAGATAGATAGATAGATAGATAGATAGATAGATAGATAGATAGATAGATAGATAGATAGATAGATAGATAGATAGATAGATAGATAGATAGATAGATAGATAGATAGATAGATAGATAGATAGATACTTTATTAATCCCAATGGGAAATTCACATTCTTCAGCAGCAGCATACTGATACAATAAATAATATTAAATTAAAGAATGATAATAATGCAGGTGAAAAAAAGACAATAACTTTGTACAATGTTAAATGTTAACGTTTACCCCCCTGGGTGGAATTGAAGAGTCGCATAGTTTGGGGGAGGAACGATCTCCTCAATCTGTCAGTGGAGCAGGACCGTGACAGCAGTCTGTCGCTGAAGCTGCTCTTCTGTCTGGAGATGATACTGTTTAGTGGATGCAGTGGATTCTCCATAATTGATAGGAGCCTGCTGAGTGCCCTTCGCTCTGCCACAGATGTTAAACTGTCCAGCTCCATGCCAACAATAGAGCCTGCCTTCCTCACCAGTTTGTCCAGGCGTGAGGCGTCTTTCCTCTTAATGCTGCCTCCCCAGCACACCACCGCGTAGAAGAGGGCGCTCGCCGCAACTGTCTGATAGAACATCTGCAGCATCTTATTGCAGATGTTGAAGGACGCCAGCCTTCTAAGGAAGTATAGTCGGCTCTGTCCTTTCTTGCACAGCGCATCAGTATTGGCAGTCCAGTCTAATTTATCATCCAGCTGCACTCCCAGATATTTATAGGTCTGCACCATCTGCACACAGTCACCTTTGATGTTCACGGGGTCTATGAGGGGTCTGGGCCTCCTAAAATCCACCACCAACTCCTTGGTTTTGCTGGTGTTCAGTTGTAGGTGGTTTGAGTCGCACCATTTAACAAAGTCATTGATTAGATGCCTCGGCTCTGCCTCTTGGTCAAAAGAACACAAAATCTTCCTCCTCAAAGTGAGCCTCAACCGGAGTAGAGGGTGTCTGTGGGAAGAGAGACGAGGCAGTGAGACACTAGGACAGCCATGCCACGGCCTTTTAAATGTTCAAAGCCCTGCACGGCACGGCAGCAAGCAGCAGGCTAGCAGCTGATCCCGCAAAGAGGAGATGAAAAGCTGTGTTTGTATCCCATTGAATCACTGTTTAAGAGGGGGTTTTGGAGGAGTGGCCGGGTCCCCTTGGGACCACCTTCACCGTGTTCACAATATATTACAGAATACAGGTGGAACTCCAACCACCCTAATCCCGACACAGGCAGGCAGAGACACAAGTGCAGCACACAACACACTTTTATTTACACATGAGGAGCGCTTTTCCCTTGCTCCAATAGAAAACACCAAAACTCAGTCCTTTTGTTCTCTTTGTCTCTCTCTCTTGCTCCTCAAATAGTTGCAGCTGGCTCCTTTCATAGGACACTCCAGGTATCCCAATGAGTTTCTTTCGGCACCACTTCCGGGTGTGGCAGAAGTGCTGCCAAACAGGGCTTAAACATCCAGGTGCCCCCTGGCAGAGGCCACGGGCCCCAGCAGAACTTCCATGTTCCAAACCCGTGCCCCTGGTGCAAGCCAGGGGGCCTGCCCTCTAGCATTCTGGGGTAGATAATGTCCTGAATAAGCTCTCTCCCCTGGTCCTTCCACTATCGGGGCATCCCACCCAGGTAAGGGCCCCGGCCGTCCGCCAATATAATTTATTTTATTTTCCATGGTTTACAGGAATCTGCTACAAGGAATCTGTGACAGTTTAAAGACATGATGAGGGGGAATTGTATATATGCTGTAATTGCAGGAGGGCCCTTTTGGTGGTCTTCCAGGACAGTGCTAAAGAAAAGCATCCTTTAGCAGCCAAATATGGTTTGTTTTGTAATGATCATCATTCACAAATGGATCAGCATTCTTTGCTGAAAGCTGCATTTGTTATGCTAAGCTTATCTAACAGAACAAAATCAGCCATGGGCATTGATAATATGGCACTTAAATTTCTTTGCAAAATATTACAGCTAATTGGGCACATTTGCTAACAACAATAATTAATTAGAATAATGAATTAGCTGTTTGAACTAATTAAAGGTAGCCATGAAGTTAATTAAAATGTTTAACATTAAATATATTTATATTTGGGTTGAAATTAATGCATCTCTTGAATTCATTCAACTTAGAACATAAATTATTCCATAATGATAGAGTATAAAACTTTAACGGTAATACATCAAAGTCTGCACTGCCATATTTTTGGTGCTGGTATATTATCAGGCACACACAAACCAGCCACCCCAACCCCCATTGATGCAGATGCACATGCAGCACAGCCTCTTATCACCGGTATCCCGCAGTGCACCACAATTTACTTTGGTTACTACTTTGGGTCTTGACTCAATTCCGGCTTCTCCTATGGAATTCCCAGACACTTCCAAGAGTCATCATGTCTGTCCCTTGATTTTCTCCAAATGGACTGTGTCTGATGCACAGGTACAAGAGGCAGTCGTGATTACATCCCCAAACCACTTCTCACAATCGATCAAAGCTAGCTGTAGAAACAGTTTTACTCCAAGTTTCTCCCATATTGCTGAGCTCATGAAGCTTTTACTAAAAAAGTGTATTAAAAAAAACCAGTGTAAGAACCTCTTTTCATTTGCTTTTACTCATAATCTCATTCTTTCGGTCACCACTCACAATTCTTGACCTTGGGTCAGAATGATGCCGTTACTATTAAGACAAAAGCTATATCCATTTTGTCCAATGACTTAGCTTCACTATAGTCAAGAACTTTCACTGCCATCCATCCATCCATTTTCTCCCGCTTATCCGAGGTCGGGTCGCGGGGGCAGCAGCTTGAGCAGAGATGCCCAGACTTCCCTCTCCCAGGCCACTTCTTCTAGCTCTTCCGGGAGAATCCCAAGGCGTTCCCAGGCCAGTCGAGAGACATAGTCCCTCCAGCGTGTCCTGGGTCTTCCCTGGGGCCTCCTCCCGGTTGGACGTGCCCGGAACACCTCACCAGGGAGGCGTCCAGGAGGCATCCTGATCAGATGCCCGAGCCACCTCATCTGACTCCTCTCGATGTGGAGGAGCAGTGTCTCTACTCTGAGCCCCTCCCGGATGACTGAGCTTCTCATCCTATCTTTAAGGGAAAGCCCAGACACCCTGCGGAGGAAACTCATTTCAGCCGCTTGTATTCGCGATCTTTCACTGCCAATGTTTAGTATGATGTCTGCAGAAATGCTGCTACTACTCGAACGTGTTAGTCAACGTCACAGTTCCCCTCAATTGTAATCAGGAACCTGTAGAATATAAACTCCACTTGGGGTAGCGACTTGTGGAGGTACAAGCCTTATGCTCTCAAACTGGATACCATCCAAACCTTGGCTCTGTGTTGATATCCTGTTAGTGAAAAAAATAAACAAGAGTGGGGACAAGATGCACCCCTGACAGAGTCCAATGCCCATACTGCATACATTTAACTTTGTGTTAGGTATGTTGTCAAAACTCTTACTCTGCAAATTACTAAATTTTATTCAAAACTGCACTAAAAAGGCAAAAAAAAATTTCTTGTACAAGTTTTTGTTGGTCACATGTGACTAAAAATACAATTGTGGGGTGCCCATAAAAAATGAATTCAATTAAAATGCATAGATTCCTTAAATGATTCCAAAAAATAACTCCTACACAAATATCCTACATACTTTAATCAAGTTTTATATGATGTGTCATTTTCTTTCCATAGTTAAGCTGGTTAGAAATTTCACTTTAATGATTCTATACATTTTAATTGAATTAAAGTCATTCTTTTATGGGTTCCCCACAATTTTATTTTTAGTCACATATGACCAACACAATCTTAGTACAAACAAATAAACATATTTTTCACTTTTTAGTGCATTTTTGAATAAAATCCTCTCACTTAAAGATCTTTTTTCTATATTTTTTTACACAATGCAGGTCCCGTTATCAAAAAAAATCACAATGTTCAATATTCACAATATTCAGTTTTGTTGTAATGTAATGAAGATGGACGTTTTGCAAACATTTTATTATTGTCCTTAAAGCTGATTGTGAACACAGACATGTGTCACAAAAACGAGACATACTCAGATGAAGGTTTGGGGCAGCCACCCGTATAATATGGTATCCTGGCTGCAAAGTCGTTTTTCATCAAATAAACAGCACTAATGTGCATACAACTGAGTCCAAAACAAGACTGAGGAATTACGAAAAAGGGCAGGATTTTAAAAGGGAAGACAGGAAGTGAGGTCATAAGGATCAGGCCCATGTTCTTTAGCCATTGGTTCGAGCCCGGGCGTGACATCAGAGGGGCCGGATCCGGTAAGGTCTCCTTCCATTGGCTCGGTCCCGGAAGTGACGTCAAGAGAGCCAGATGGAATCTCCCGGGAATGGTCTGCAGGAAAGAGAGAAAAAGAGTCAGTGCACTCTGTCACCTCCCGGCATGCCTCAGAACTGCCGTTACTCAAGCCCTTTAGCTGCCTCCCATGCGCACGTGTGTGACACATGGTATATTTTTACGTCTGTGATTAGATGGTGGTTACTCACCTACTATATGTTGTTTCTAGTACAGACGCTGGGTGATATTTGACTTCTGCTTTTACCTTTACTTTTTTTTTTTTCCTCAGGGCTGTGGATGAAGTTGGTCTCAGACCACATCTGCACAAAACAGCAGGGGATTTATCCGGGGGCACAAGAAGAAAACTGTCAATTGCCATTGCATTCATTGGCAACTCCAGCATGATCATCTTAGATGAACCCACAGATGGCGTAGATCCTTGTGCACGAAGAGGCATATGGGACGTCCTACTAAAAAACAGAGTTGGTGAGTAACTTTTGTCTTTTCCATCTATTTTATATTTTCCATATACCTGTACAGTAAAACCTTGTTTATCCATTACCTGATTAACCGTCAGTTCTCCGTCAACCTTCAGGGCTAAAAAATAAAAACTGAACACACCAGCACCTACCTATTACTGTACTACTACAGCCATGCAATACACTGCAAGCTCTACGCACTGGAAGAACTGTCCCTTGTGCTTGCGTATAGTGTTCTTCCCAAGCACCACATCTCATGCCACCTTTTAAAATCACAGTGTCAGTTGCGTACCTTCAGCTTTAATAGCTTTTTGTAGCTTTTCTCTTTTGTTATAATTAATCTACAATACATTGTTATGGCCAAGAAATGCATGTGTGTGGTGTTGGAATTGTTACAGAAAACTGAAATCATTAAACATTTACGAAAAGGCGAAAGTGTTTCAATTATTGCTTCAATTTACAGAGTAAGAAGAACAACAGTGAATGATATAAAGGGTGATGCCGACAAATTTTAAAAAACATGTTTAAAATGTAAACAACTGACAGTAATGTTATTCTGTATTAATGTTAATGTTCTTCTGTATTGTAATTTTTTTTTTAATTCTGTTATGTTACGTTTTGGTAATATATTGTGACATGTAGGCAGCTTGTGATGTGCTGAGGGGGTGCAGAAAGGGTGGAGTGGACTGGGTGAAGGGCTTCTGTTCTGTAAAGGGTGGACACGTCTGTTAGGAGATCAGTGACATGAGAAGTTAGAAGAAAAAGGAAGGTGCGGCGGAAGGAAGCTTTGAGTAGGGAGTCAGGAGACAATAAGCAAGAGTGTTTGCTGAATAGAGAAGGAAAGAGCATAAGTAGCAGGAGATAAACTGATTGGTAAGGAAAGTTTTCTTCTATTGTTTTGGAGGTCTGCGCTGTAACCCAGATAACAGAGTTTAAGACAGGGCACCATTTCTTACGGAACAAAGACTCCAAGTAAAATGTAGAAAACTCCAGTACTTCTGAGTTGTATTTGCTCATTATGCTGGTCGTTACAATATTAAATATTATATGCTTTAATTCATTTTGTTAATACTAAATTACATTTTGTTAATATTGTATTGTTTTGTAAATAAATATGACTATTCGCTAAACTAATCTACTATATCCATCTATCCATCCATTATCCAACCCGCTATATCCTAACACAGGGTCGCGGGGGTCTGCTGAAATTAACTGTTCTGTTATCCATCTTTTCTCTTATCCATCATGGCCTTGGTCCCAACACCTGAATGATAATCGAGGTTTTACTGTAATATTATTTTATCAGAATATATATACAGTACAATGTTAGACCCATGATGTGGAACCTATTATTAAAATACTGTTTGTGGCGACTCCTGTCTCTTCTGGTAAGGTTAATAATAAATAATTCTTTACATTTATATAGCACTTTTCTCACTACTCAAAGCGCTCTCCACACAGGGAGGACCCATGAAGCGAACCCACAATCTCCTTACTGCAAAGTAGCAGCACTACCACTGCGCCACCTGTGAGGATAATGCATTCTAGAATTTTGAACCATAAGATTAACCAAATTGACTGTGTAATATCTAAAAACATTTCTGGAAAATGTTCTCAAGTTTGATTCCATCCATCCATCCATCCATCCATCCATTTTCCAACCCGCTGAATCCGAACACATACCCTGGATATTAAGGTGTCACCGCATTTAGAGTTGTTGCTTCACAGCTCCAGAGACCTGAATTCAACACTCAGCTCAGGCACAATATATGATTTGTTTGCACATTCCTCAGAGATCTAGATGAGTTATCTCAAATTATTCAAGTTTTCTACCACATCCTAAAGAGGCAAGTGTAAGACTAATTTGTGTGTGTGAGAGTGCACTATGAAGAAAAAGTTTTTAAATTTGTGCTAGCCTCTGACTTTATAGCTTCAGGATATGGTCCATAGCGCTGCTGCCTCGCAGTTAGGAGACCCGGGTTCACTTTCCTGGTCCTCCCTGCATGGAGTTTGGATGTTCTTCCCGTGTCTGCGTGGGCTTCCTCCCACAGTCCAAAGACATGCAGTTTAGGTGCATTGGTGCTTGGTGTGTGTATGTGTGCGCCCCGCGGTGGGCTGGCACCCTGCCCATGTTTGTTCCCTGCCTTGCGCTCTGTGTTGGCTGGGATTGGCTCCAGCAGACCCCCGTGACCCTGTAGTTAGGATATAGCGGGTTGGATAATGGATGCATGGATGGATGGATATGGTCCAGTAGATGTTCATACAAGTGAACAAAGACCCACCCATTGGGTTCAGGCCATACCATCTATACACAGCACTCACATTACCTTCCAAAAGAAAGTTTACCTTAACCGAACAAAGCATCAAAATATATTGAGATAAGCCACATAATGTGAATGGTGGGTAAAAATATACTTTTACATTCATTCTTCCACATATTTTCAAACTGTCTTTTACCATACTATGGTTGTAAATGCCAGAGGCCCTTGTGCCATTGAGGGCAAGACAGACACTAATTCTGTCCATGGCACTAGTCCATTTTTTGGCCCACTGATTCTGCGCTCACATGCTCTCAAACTATTTAGAGCTCGAAGAAGTGAAGTTTCACCCTTTCATGTCAGTGTGTTCACATCAATTTCCGATCAGGCTATTTGGAAAAACAGGGAGTCACAGTTGATTTGTTACTTAGTAGGCAACAAAAAAGCAATCAAAGATAAACAAAGCATTTTTTATGGAAATCGAGCAACATAAACATATTAAATGTGTATCTCTTTGCTACAGTATGATCCAACCTAAAAATGGCATTTTTGCAGGACCATTTTATATAATTTTCTGTTAACGTTCAGGGCCAAAAAAAAATTGACAAAGGTGAAAGGTCAGCAATATATCAAAACTCAGACAATTTGGACAGCATTATTTTCTCTAAATTATCTGGCTTGTAGACTTCAAGATTGTATGACGTTCACGTGGAATTTCCAACTTTGAAACAGTATAAACCGCACGACTACCCTTGTTCATATACTGTAAGGCCAATAGACAGTCAAGCCTACAAGGAACACCCCAGAGAAAGCTTATGCAAATGTAACACCCGCCCTTCATCTAAAGTATATAAGCTTTACCTTTAAGACAACAGACACGAAGAACTGGTTTATTCAAACTTTCAGTGGTGTCTCTGCCACACTGGTTCCTACACATTTACTCTTTTCATTTAAACTAAAAATAATCACTACGGTAATTGTTCCTGGCTGGTGGGGCCTCCATTTGTAGTAGCCTTGTAATCATAATACATACTCTTGTAATGATCAGCTCAGAATGCCCTGATGGATCATGGAGCAGCGCTTGGACTCTGCTTACAACACACCCCAATCTCATTCTCCTAGTCGATAGTTCAAAGACATTAAGTAACAAACAAAAGTAAAGGTGAACAGTGAATATATTGTTAAAAAAAGAGCTAATATAAATAACAGAAGAACCCCAAAATACAATGAATTCATACATTAAAAAAATAACCAAATATTTAGATAAACTAGAAAACTAAAATCACGTGTTTCTTCATCCATCCATCCATCCATTTTCCAACCCGCTGAATTCGAACACAGGGTCACGGGAGTCTACTGGAGCCAATCCCAGCCAACACAGGGCACAAGGCAGGAAACAATCCTGGGCAGGGTGCCAACCCACCGCAGGACACACACAAACACACACTAGGGCCAATTTAGAATCGCCAATCCACCTAACCTGCATGTCTTTGAACTGTGGGAGGAAATCGGAGCGCCCGGAGGAAACCCACGCAGACACGGGGAGAACATGCAAACTCCACGCAGGGAGGACCTGGGAAGTGAACCCGGGTCTCCTAACTGCGAGGCAGCAGCACTACCACTGCGCCACTGTGCCACCCAGTGTTTCTTCAACAAATAAAAATTATACACAGTACATACAAAAAGTATCATAAACATAACACTCACAAAGACTGGGTTAGAAAAGTACCGGAAACGTTTGTGTTAAATATAAACCCAGCCTAAATCCTTAAAATAAAGTGAATTAAAAAAAAGAAAATAACTGAAATGATGGCACAATTCCAAAGTGAACAAACCAAAAAAAATCAAAACAATCTCACCAATCTCAGCCCCTACTCGTCATTTTCCCTTTTGATCTCTGGTTTATGACCCCCGTCTGTTTCAGATTTCACTTCTTCTCATTCATCTCTTAGTCCTGCTAACTTCTTGCTTTTTGGTGTGCCATTTTTTCATTATTGGCTTAATACTATGTATGTTCAATTTAATTTCTCTTACAAAAGTAGCCCACCACAAATAAAATTTATTTTTGTATAGCCCAAAATCACACAAGAAGTGCCACAATGGGCTTTAACAGTCCCTGCCTCTTGACAACCCCCCAGCCTTGACTTTCTACTAAAAAAACTCCCAAAAAAACCCTTGTAGGGGAAAAAAATGGAAGAAACCTTGGGAAAGGCAGTTCAAAAAGAGACCCCTTTAAAGGAAGGCTGGGCCTGCAGTGGGTGTCAAAAAGAAGGGGGGTCAATACAATACAATACACAGAACAGGACACAAGTAATCCTCAATGCAGTATAAAAATAAAAATATTACAAGTATGGAGCAGTAGATGATATCCCATAATATGATCATAAGGCATTGTAATTCTCATCAGAATGTTATATTTCAAAATCAAAATCCCAATGTCCTTCTTTTTGTATGAGGGACACTGTATGGCCCATTTTTGATTAAAAGTATGTTCTTAATTCTACTGACATCAAGGCCAAGTCAATATACAGTAGAGAAAAATGAAGTCTTCATGAACATACAGAAGAGGTGCTAAATTTCCGCACTTGTGTCTCTTTTTAGAAATTCTTAGCATAAAGCTCAATCTTTCAAAGATGGTCACCAAGACAAAATGAACATATCCTCTTTGGGGCACCTTGCATCCAAAATGGCGGCATTAATGATTACATTGCAGACAAACAGATAAAGAATTACTAAGCATAAAAAAAATGTTTAAATGAATCAAGAAATAGTTTAATCCATTCTCCAATGTCCCATGACCTTATGAAAAGCACAGCCAGGTGTTAGTCTTCTGCAGGAAAGACTACCAAGTTTAAAGGGATGAGCAGGAGAGGAAACGTAAATGTGCAGGAAATCAAAACCAAATATCACTCCTACTGAACATCAAAAGAAGAATTTAAACCCAATAACTGTAGTGAAAGAAAAAGGCAAAAGTCACAACTGGAAGATTTTAACACACACAAAGAGAGAGTTTTTCTTTATTATCAGCAAAGTTGGATAGTGAGAAATCTCACGTGCCAGTTCTTGTAGTGGTGGATTGATGACATCTGCCATGTAACTTCCACATACCATACCAGCTGTCGTTGCATCATGATGATGATGGCGCCCAATAAAAAACAAAATGGTGATGAAAATGCTGCAAGATCATTTTAAAAAGCTTATAATAATTTCTGTCGTTAGAAAATGCAAAACATATGATTTAGCACCACCAAAAACATACTGGGAAGTAACCATTAATAAAAGAGACTTAGACAAACATACAAAATCATGCCAACATTCAGACTTTTAACACCATGCGTAAAAGAGATGTGATGCCTGAATCCAATCTGCAGTCAATAAAGTATCACACATAAATAAATGTGATTTATAGATTGTACCTCATGTGAAAGCCAGCCCGACCACAGACAGAAAGACACAGTCCTTAAGCTCACCACACATGATTTATTTACAATATTCACCACAGTCCCACACAGCACACGGTGCTCCAGCACCAAACACCACTCTCTCGGGCCTCTCACTGGTCCTTTTCGGGCCGCCTTCTCTCACTCTCCAAAGCCTTGTCTGCTTCCTCCTGACACCAGCTCCCCGACTGTTGGAAGGCAGCCCCTTTTATACTTCCCTGGATATGCTCCAGGTGCCCCTTGATGAACCTCCGCCGGCACTTCCTGGTGTGGAGGAAGTGCCGTATGAGCACCCGGAAGCACTTTGGGTGACCATGGAATTCCTTCCGCCAGCACTTCCTGGTGTGGCGGAAGTGCTGGCTTCCAGGACTCTAGGATCCAGTAATCAATGGGCCCCTATAGGGTTCATCTTCCCAGCTCGGTTCCCATGACCCCCATAGCAACCAGGGCGGCTGTCCTCTCATGGCCCGGGGGAGGTATAATCCCTCTCCTGGTCCTTCCAGGCATCCCATGACACTCACTTTACTTACTGTAGTTTTACTGTCACACAGCCATGCACTTTGTTACCAATCACCACTCCCCTCTGAATTCTTAATAGACACGCCTACCTCTTAACCCCGCCTCCTTGCCTCTGGAGCTGGGAGCTTAAAGATGTAGTCTGTTTAACTAAACCTGTATGCACAATTGCTGTGTCATTTAAGGATTTACCCAATTTCTTAAGGGCTAACCACAAATCAACTTAATATTAAAATATAGATTTGATAGAACTTTTGTGATTGTATAGATCAAAAAATACTTTTTGATTAAGATCTGTTTTCACATCTTCTCATCAGTGCTTTATTCAGTCTTTCCAGCTTGTAAGGTGTGGGTCCGGTACCACATCTACCTCACATCAGTCATCGGGTGTAAACTCCTTCATGGTGAAGGCAGCTCCTCTGAGCTCCTAAATACATGATGAGTTATTAGTAATCTTTACTCGGTAGAGGCTTTAGGTTTTTTTTTTTTTTACTTCATTATAAATTCACTTAACTTTTTTCCGATAAAGTGGATTAAGGAGGTTTTATAATACATGGAATAATAGACGGACATGTTCAGGTACTGTATAGATAGACAGGGATAGATTTGCACTTCAAGAGAGAAAAACAGATCCTATTTATATGAATTTAGTTTTCAGTGGGGTTTAGCTGTCTCTTTAACATACTTGTTATTTTATTTTGAAAGCATTAATCTATTTCCTTTCTTTCAACAATCTGTAATGTTTGCATTAAATAAAAAGAGAACGGAGGCAAACCACCCACCACTTTGACCAGCAGGGGTCAGCAATGAACTTAACTTGTAATTCCCGCAATCCTTAATTAGCCCTTTTAATAATGCAAGCCCGTCTCACACAAAGAAAGGTCCCTGTGATGCATTTGACTGCCTGTCAGCACAATTATCAGAGTGACGCTTGAGGAGGCCTGTAGAACTGTAAACACGCGGTCCGTACTGAACTCTGCTCTTCCCAGAATTAGAATTCACTGCCAGAGCCAGCCTGCCTGCAGAGGGTCACTCGGAGTGGTGGAACATTATAGACGTAGTGCCTCAGACTGTTTCATGGGGACATTTGCCTACAAGTAGTTGCCTTTTCCTCCCTTTTTTAAGTCTAAAGCATCAGCAGCTGGCAGTTTCTATTTAAATAGCCTCAGTCCAGATAAAGGATCTCCTCAAAGGAATTTCCATGGAGAAGCAAAAGAAACACTGATTCAGAATTATTAAGACTCAGTGAGCTCTGACTTAGGAATTCAAAGCTAACGTATCGCATTTTATACACTAGTTTTCATAAATAGCATTAACATAGAGAGCTTTACAAATCAAATAAGAATGAAAAACAGTCCACCATAAAATGGTAGTGTAAATTGAGGCATGCAGAACAGAGCAGAAACTCAACATACAGTATCTCACAAAAGTGACTACACCCCTCATATTTTTGTAAATAGTTTATTATATCTTTTCATGGGACAACACTGAAGATATGACACTTTGATACAATTTAAAGTAGTCAGTGTACAGCTTCTATAACAGTGTAAATTTGCAGTCCCCTCAAATAACTCAACACACAGCCATTAATGTCTAAACCACTGGCAACAACAGTGAGTACACCCCTAAGTAAAAAAAATGTCCAAATTGTGCCCCAAGTGTCAAAATTTTGTGTGGTCACCATTATTTTCCAGCATTGTCTTAACTCTATTGAGCATGGAGTTCACTAGAGCTTCACAGGCTGCCACTGGAATCCTCTTCCACTCCTTCATGACGACATCACGGAGCTGGTGGATGTTAGAGATCTTGTTCTCCTCCACCTTCCATTTGAGGAGGCCCCACAGATGCTCAATAGGGTTTAGGTCTGGAGACATGCTTGGCCAGTCCAGCACCTTTACCCTCAGTTTCTTTAGCAAGGCAGTGGTCGTCTTGGAGGTGTGTTTGGGGTCATTAATAAAATATTTACAAAAATGTGAGGGGTTTACTCACTTTTGTGAGATACTGTATATGAATAGGAAATTCTAAGATTCTAGGAACATTTGGAAATATATTGCTGTTAAAGATAAAGGAATGATTTCAATATATACTGTTGTAACAATCGTGCTCATGCTCAGATGGCTGTCATGCCAAACCGTACTTACTCTTTAATTTCTTACCTGCCTTCCACTTAAGATACTCCCCCATTTGATGGACAAAAACAGATAAACGACTCAGTAAATGTAAAAATTAATATATTAGAAAAAGATCAAATATTACACACACACACACACACACACACACACACACACACACGCACACACACGCACACACACACACACACACATATACCAAATTTCTGGATGCAAATATTTACAGCTATAGAAAAGAAAACACGAAACAGACCCCAACCTCCCTTATCTTAAACATGAAGCACATAGTCCAATGTGAAAACACAATAAGGTCAGAGATTACGAAATGGATGGATGATGGCAAAGTCCCAAATGATAAAATAACAAGAGAAACACAGTTTTACCGAGGCTATTCTAAAACGTGAACTACAAAAATCCCACCATTGAGTCCAGATAGCAGTCCGACAGCCATAGGTAGTGGATAATGAAAAGTCTGAAACACCTAACTGGCGTGCGTAACTGGATGAAAAGTGATAATCTGTTGTTCCTTTCGATGAAGTAATAGCATAAATTTCAGGGTTTTTTCCCCTTCTTTTTGAATTGCACAATCCTTTCTTTTAATAAATCAGAACTGGAACCTAACAAGAAGGAAGACAACTTCTTCAGGTATATGTATATTTTATACAAGAATTTTATACAAGAATAAGGACAGACAAACTCAACACTTATAAACAATGAACAAGCACAATTGACATTTTATGCAGCCCTGCTACTTTGTATATACAGACCTGAATAAAATGTAAAAGAATTAAATACTAGAGAAAAGGCAAATGATGAAGGTTCAGATGAGTCTTTAATCAACAAGATGAGCTTTATTTTATACTAGCTGTGTAAGCCCGTGCTGTAAAAACTAGAAACTATTGAAATCGTCAGAAAAAAAAAAAAGGTAATTGAAAGGAACTACTCCGGGCATCTCTTTCCTAGGAGGTTTCATTTTTTTGACGTGCTTGCATCGTTTGTGCATTAGCGTCTAAGTGACCGTCTTGCTTCGGAGGTTTTGTTTTGCCGACGTGCTCGCATCGCTTCTGTATTAGCCACTAAGCGAGTGTCTCTCTCTTCGGATGTTTTGTTTTTCCGATGTGCTGACCTCGGTTCTGTATTAGACAGATAAGCAAGTGAGTCTCTCTTCAGATGTTTTGTTTTGCAGATGTGCTGGCCTCGCTTGCGTATCCTCAGAGGTGGAGCCCTTACCTCCACCTCTCACTTTGGACAGACAGACACATGTGGATAATTATATACTGTATAATATAAAGCCATTAAAGCCATGCACCATCACAAGTTGCTATTCAAAGTAAAGGAAATCACAGTGCAGTATAAAACAAACATCCCAAGAACTGAATATTATTTTAAAATAACTAGAATTGAAGGAGCAGAGTGCTTTGAGAAAGCATGACATTATGAAAAGAGAAACATGCATTCAGTCAGCAAAATTCACAATCATGGATACAATTCTGAAAGTCTTTTGCCAGTGCTTTTCCTTTTGCTTTCCCAGTAAATAATTCCTAAAGAATTCAAATTAGAGCATGTATTGGACTTTGTTGTAAGATTGTTCTGTTTTTCAGATTATGACTCCTGCTATCATTGTAGTTTATTCCATCTGTTGGTCCTCTATTCTTTGCCCCTGTGCCCTGCCGATATTTCAGCATCTCTGGCAGAAATCTACTTACCTTTGTAAGAAAGGTGCTATATTGCGCCCGACCCAACACAGATTGACACGGAGGCACGTGTAGAAACAAATAAACTATTTATTTTTCTTCAGCTGGAGGGCACGTCTTCCCCGTAATCCCTCCAGCCACAACACAGTCCCAAAACACAATACAGTCACCAAGCACTCTTCTTCTTCTCCTCTCTTCCACCACCACTCCTCCTCAGCAGCCTTGTCCTCCTCTACCCGACTCTGGCCACTGTGTGGTGGTCGCTGGCTCCCTTTTATTGGGTACCCGAAAGTGCTCCAGGTGCTTGATTGGCAACATCAGGCTGCACTTCTGGGTAAGGCGAAACCAGTGCCCAAAAGGGGCCAGCAGCTCCTGCTCTAGCACCCCCTGGCGACGCCTGCAGAACCCCACAGAGCTGCACAGAACGCCAACCCCCATGAAGCCCTGGGGGAGTCTGAGGCACCGCTGCAACCCAGGGAGTCTGCCATCTAGGGTCCAGTGGGAGATACTGGGGTTCCCACCCTTGTCCCCCTGGCAGATGTGGTGAAGGGGCATCCTGGCCAGGCATGGGCCCCAGCCATCCGTCACACCTTATAAATGTTAACCTCCTCACACATAGATCCCCAGTTGACCAAAAAAACCAAGAAAAGCAAGTAATGAATGTAATCTCTGAGTTCTATGAATTGTAAAGTATGTGAAATAAGTCACACAACCTCTTTTCCCAATTCTCCCAACATTGCATATACACAGTATTACAATTTAAGAAAAACATGCTAAATTCTCATTTATCCTAATGATAATAAAACTAATGATGAACTGAACCAGAAATAACAAAACACATTAAAGTCCAATACTTTATACAGAAAAGCTATTGAAGAAGATGAAAAATGGATGAAAACTGGCAAATCCTTGAAATGTAAATAAAAATGGATGATCCACTTGAAATGGAGCTCTTCTCAAAAATAAATTAAACCAACCTTACCGGTGAGTCTCAAAATCCATTTTGGTGAGTGGATCAAGAAAATTGAGAACGTGTCCAAAACAACCTACGGCCTTGTGCATGCCGAATGACGAGTGTTTAAGTTTTTCTTTTTTTTTTGTGAGTTACAGAGATGAGTAATGAAGTTCATTTGTTATATCCTTGTCCTCTCTGAATGAAACATCCATCCTTTTTAAATTATCTGACTTGGAAATGAATGGTATGAACAGGAACTCCCATCTCATAAAGAGGTGATGGTGCTCTTAACATTGTAGCAAACACTGAAGGAGTAATTCTTTGAGTTTTGTGATCCTTGTTCATAAAAAAAGGCTGATAAATCCAATACTTAAATAACAAACACATTTACCATTTCATAAAGCCATGCTACAATTTTGCCTAAGAACACAGACATGAATACAGAATGGTACCAAAACATCCTCTGAGAGCAACTTCTCCCAACCATTCAAGAACAGTTTAGGGACAAACAATACCTTTTCCAGCATGATGGAGCACCATGCCATAAGGAAAAAGTGATAACTAAGTGGCTCGGGGAACAAAACATCGAAATTGTGGGTCCATGGCCATGAAACTCCCCAGACCTTAATCCCATTGAGAACTTGTTATTAATCCTCAACAGGAGGATGGACAAACAAAAACCCTCAAATTCTGACAAACTCCAAGTGTTGATTATGCAAGAATGGGCTGCCATCAGTCAGGCTTTGGCCCAGAAGTTGATTGACAGCATGCCAGGGTGAATTGCAGAGGTCTTGAAAAAGAAAGAAGGGCCAACACTGCAAATATTGACTTTTTGCATAAACTTAATGTAATTGTCTATAAAAGTCTTTGAAACTTATGAAATGCTTGAAGTTATACTTGAGTATACTATAGAAACATGTGAGAAAAAAATATAAAAACACTGAAGCAGCAAACTTTGTAAAAAAAAACAATATTTGTGTCATTCTCAAAACTTTTGGCCATGGCTGTAGACTGCCAAATAGTGAAGCGTGATTCATCACTCCTGAAAACACATTTCGACTGCTCCAGAAAGCAATGGTGACGTGCTTAACATCACTGCAGCCAATGTTTGGCTTTGCGTATAGTAATCTTAGGCTTGTGTGCAATGGCTGGGGGCATGCCTCTGTGCCTGATGTCATTTTAGCCATCAGCCAAAAAACCTAGCTGCATGCCAGCAGCACAAAGAGATGTGCCTTTGTGTCATTTCATTTATTGTATCTCAGTGGAAGCTCGGGATTTTTTTATGTCATGTCTGTATATATATTGTAAGACGTTAGGTGGTACTGTTGCCCCTTTAAACCCAACAGATAGACGATCAGGACACAGGTTAAAAGCACTAAGAAGATTTATTAAAGAGTTCTTCTTTCACAGTGCTCTTCAAGCACCACAGCCACCAACAGACAATTAAATAAACACATTAATATTCACAATTCTCTCCTTCACACCTCCCAGCAAGCTCTGTCCTACACCTCCCAACTCCGGCTCACTTGCTGGGTTCACAGCAGTCTTTAAAATAGTCGTTGTCCTGGAAGTGTTTTCATTCTTCCTCTCACGTGATTTGCCAGCACTTCCAGGTCAGATGGAGAATTCAGGTTTCTAATCAGCCCGAAAGTACTTCTAGTACTTCTAGGCTAGGTGAGAATTTGTTCTCCCATCATCTTTCTACAGCGTGCCCTGGCGGCACCCAGCAGGGCTGTGCTGCCGAACTCCAAGTCTCATAGTGCCCTGCGGGAATCCGGGGCACCGCTGCAGTCCAGGGAAGCTGCAATCTAGCGTCTTGGGGGAGGCAGTGTCTTAAAAAAACTGCCTTCACCCCTTCTTCCATCTCTATATAGATAGATAGATAGATAGATAGATACAGTTAGGTCCATAAATATTTGGACAGAGACAACTTTTTTCTAATTTTGGTTCTGTACATTACCACAATGAATTTTAAATGAAACAACTCAGATGCAGTTGAAGTGCAGACTTTCAGCTTTAATTCAGTGAGGTGAACAAAATGATTGCATAAAAATGTAAGGCAACTAAAGCATTTTTTTAACACAATCCCTTCATTTCAGGGGCCCAAAAGTAATTGGACAAATTAAATAACTGGAAATAAAATGTTCATTTCTAATACTTGGTTGAAAACCCTTTGCTGGCAATGACAGCCTGAAGTCTTGAACTCATGGACATCACCAGATGCTGGGTTTCCTCCTTTTTAATGCTCTGCCAGGCCTTTACTGCAGCGGCTTTCAGTTGCTGTTTGTTTGTGGGCCTTTCTGTCTGAAGTTTAGTCTTCAACAAGTGAAATGCATGCTCAATTGGGTTAAGATCAGCTGACTGACTTGGCCATTCAAGAATTTTCCACTTCTTTGCTTTAATAAACTCCTGGGTTGCTTTGGCTGTGTGTTTTGGCTCATTGTCCATCTGTATCATGAAACGCCTCCCAATCAATTTGACTGCATTTAGTTGGATTTGAGCAGACAGTATGTCTCTGAACACCTCAGAATTCATTCGGCTGCTTCTGTCCTGTGTCACATCATCAATAAACACTAGTGTCCCAGTGCCACTGGCAGCCATGCACGCCCAAGCCATCACACTGCCTCCACCGTGTTTTACAGATGATGTGGTATGCTTTGGATAATGAGCTGTTCCACGCCTTCTCCATACTTTTTTCTTGCCATCATTCTGGTAGAGGTTGATCTTGGTTTCATCTGTCCAAAGAATGTTTTTCCAGAACTGTGCTGGCTTTTTTAGATGTTCTTTAGGAAAGTCCAATCTAGCCTTTCTATTCTTGAGGCTTATGAGTGGCTTGCACCTTGCAGTGCATCCTTTGTATTTACTTTCATGCAGTCTTCTCTTTATGGTAGACTTGGATATCGATACGCCTACCCCCTGGAGAGTATTGTTCACTTGGTTGGCTGTTGTGAAGGGGTTTCTCTTCACCATGGAAATGATTCTGCGATCATCCACCACTGTTGTCTTCCGTGGACGTCCAGGTCTTTTTGCTGAGTTCACCAGTGCTTGCTTTCTTTCTCAGGATGTACCAAACTGTAGATTTTGCCACTCGTAATATTGTAGCAATTTCTCGGATGGGTTTTTTCTGTTTTTGCAGCTTAAGGATGGCTTCTTTCACCTGCATGGAGAGCTCCTTTGACCGCATGTTGTCTGTTCACAGCAAAATCTTCCACATGCAAGCACCACACCTCAAATCAACTCCAGACCTTTTATCTGCTTAATTGATAATGACATAACGACGGACTTGCCCACACCTGCCCATGAAATAGCCTTTGAGTCAATTGTCCAATTACTTTTGAGCCCCTGAAATGAAGGGATTGTGTTAAAAAATGCTTTAGTTGCCTCATATTTTTATGCAATCGTTTTGTTCACCCCTCTGAATTAAAGCTGAAAGTCTGCACTTCAACTGCATCTGAGTTGTTTCATTTAAAATTCATTGTGGTAATGTACAGAACCAAAATGAGAAAAAAGTTGTCTCCGTCCAAATATTTATGGACCTAACTGTAGATAGATAGATAGATAGATAGATAGATAGATAGATAGATAGATAGATAGATAGATAGATAGATAGATAGATAGATAGATAGATAGATAGATAGATAGATAGATAGATAGATTTTGTCCCCAGGGAGAAATTTGTCTCTTTACATATACTCTTTAAATACATAAATAGGTAGATAAGTAAATAAATACATAAATATACACAAAGAATGAATATAAAGCAAGAAAATTAAAAGGAAAGAAAACCTCTGACTTGGCTGTCACAGTCACAGTGAGGCCTTATGCAGGTGTATTGCTCTTGGTTTATAAAGGAGCCCCCGTAGCATTTCTTAACACAATAATGTTGAATAATTCATTGACTGAAATTCCTCAGTGTTGGTGTGTCAGAGAGAGGATGTGCTACATTGTTCACAATGACACTTAGTTTTGTTTTAATTTTCTCCTTTGCTACAACCTCCAGGGGGTTAAGAATGTGTCCCATAATTGAGCTTGCTCTTTTAATTAGTTTGTGTGATAGAAAAAGAGTTCCACAACTAGAAAAAAAAGTTGGGGACTGTCCCCGTATAATGTCCACTGGACAATGAAAATGGTGATCAAAATACTTTACATCACAATGGCATATGCAAAATGGTGGCTTATATACAGAAAAAGATGCGGGGCGGAAATGAGTTGACAGGAAATGACGTTGAAACTGACAGATGGATGCAATGTCATCAAAAGCAACCGGAAGTGAAGTGTGGGTTGAAGTAATGTAATCGATCGGAGACCGGAAGTGTCGTTATATGTTGGAGCCGGAAGTGATGTCATCAGACAATGCCAGAGATGACATTCCGATGGCCATCTTGGAATTTAGTTTGGAGTTTAGTTTTCTTCCTTTTGTTTGAAGAAAGAGAGAGAGAATTTTTTACGGTACTGCAGATATTTCACTCACCTCTGGGCTTGTTGACTGCCTCCTACTCGCACAAGTGTGACATCTGTTCATAGACTGGAACTGCATATAGTTTAGCTGGATTTAATTTAGAACTTGAATTAAAATGCATCTTCAGTATCCAGATAAAGATTGGATGAACTCCTTAAATATGTAATGCAATTTGTGGTTTAACAGTCACATGAGTCACCAGCAGAGCACAGCACATAGCAGCTACTAACCAGTAGTTAGAACAGGAACTGGCTGCTCATAATGACCCACTAGGACAAAGTGAAAAGGTGGTAACATGAACAAACTGTCTTGAAGAACGTTGCTGTTTTAGTATGAGTGTTTAGTATGACTAATAGTCTCATAAAGAAGACATACACGCTGTGGCCTCAACTACATCCACCTTTTAAAGCTGTACAGGCGTCAGGGCTGACCACCGTTCTAACTGCCTGACTGCTGCCACCACCCTGCATGATGCTTTTGTCTTTTCTGCTGACTTTATTGCCATTTATGGAGAAAAATGCATTTGCATTTCCACTTGTTAACTTTGGCTATCATTGATCGGAACACTCCAGTGCAAAATAGAGAACAGCAAAGTAGCTCCTGTAATTAAGTTATGAATGCAGAAACTAATTCTGCATTTTGAAAATTAAATTAGATTTTTTATTTTCAGAAATAATTAATCATTTTAGGCTTAGTATTAAAAGTATTACTTAAGCCAAGTGGGTAGTGAGCAGCCTTTGTTGTTATCAAAAACACCTGCAGTGACAAACTCTGTATTTTTAAATTAATTTTGATTTTTTTTTTTTCAGAAATAATGAATCATTTTATATTTAATTTAAAAAGTAATACTTAAGCCTAATGAGTTGTAAGACAGCTTTTGTTGTTATCAGAAATATATGCTGTATTAGATTCTATCCATCCATCCATCCATCCTCTTCCACTTATCCGAAGTCGGGTCGCAGGGGCAGAAGCTTGAGCAGAGATACCCAGACTTCCCTCTCTCTGGCCACTTCTTTTAGCTCTTCCAGGAGAATCCCGAGGCGTTCCCAGGCCAGCCGGGAGACATGGTCCCTCCAGCGTGTCCTGGGTCTTCCCCGGGGCCTCCTCCCGGTTGGACGTGCCTGGAACACCTCACCAGGGAGGCGTCCTGGAGGTATCCTGATCAGATGCCCGAGCCACCTCATCTGACTCCTCTCGGTGCGGAGGAGCAGCAGCTCTACTCTGAGCCCCTCCCGGATGACTGAGCTTCTCACCCTGTCTTTAAGGGAGAGCCCAGACACCCTGCGGAGGAAACTCATTTCAGCCGCTTGTATTCGCGATCTTGTTCTTTCGGTCACTATCCATAGCTCATGACCATAGGTGAGGGTAGGAACGCAGATCGACTGGTAAATTGAGAGCTTTGCCTTACAGCTCAGCTCCTTTTTCACCACGACAGACTGATGCAGAGCCCGCATCACTGCGGACGCCGCACCGATCCGCCTGTTGATCTCACGCTCCATTCTTCCCTCACTCGTGAACAAGACCCCAAGATACTTGAACTCCTCCACTTGAGGCAGGATCTCGCTCCCAACCCTGAGAGGGCACTCCACTCTTTTCCGGCTGAGGACCATGGTCTCGGATTTGGAGGTGCTGATTCCCATCCCAGCCGCTTCACACTCAGCTGCGAACCGATCCAGAGAGCTGAAGATCACGGCCTGATGAATCAAACAGGACAACATCATCTGCAAAAAGCAGTGACCCAATCCTGAGTCCACCAAACCGGACCCCCTCAACACCCTGGCTGCGCCTAGAAATTCTGTCCATAAAAGTTATGGACAGAATCGGTGACAAAGGGCAGCCCTGGCGGAGTCCAACTCTCACTGGAAACGGGTTTGACTTACTGCCGGCAATGCGGACCAAGCTCTGACACCAGTTGTACAGGGACCGAACAGCCCTTATCAGGGGGTCCGTACCCCATACTCCCGGAGCACCCCCCACAGGATTCCCCGAGGGACACGGTCGAACGCCTTTTCCAAGTCCACAAAACATATGTAGACTGGTTGGGCAAACTCCCATGCACCCTCCAGGACTCTGCTAAGGGTGTAGAGCTGATGATACAAGGGTGTAGACCCAATGATCCTAGGAGCTCTGTTGTCCGGGGCTTTATGCCCCTGGTAGGGCCGCCCAAGGCAAACTGGTCCTAGGTGAGGGATGAGACAAAGTGCGGTTCAACATAACCTCCTATGACGAATAAAAAATTTGGACGGCGTTTTCCCTCGCCTGGACGCGGGTCACCGGGGCCCCCTTCTGGAGCCAGGCCTGGAGGTGGGGCTCGATGGCGAGCGCCTGGTGGCCGGAATTGCACCCATGGGGCTCAGCCGGGCACAGCCCAAAGAGGCAACGTGGGTCCCCCTTCCCATGGGCTCACCACCTATGGGAGGGGCCAAGTAGGTCGGGTGCAGTGTGAGTTGGGTGGTGGCCGAAGGCGGGGACCTTGGCGGTCCGATCCTCGGCTACAGAAGCTGGCTCTTTGGAACATGGAATTAGATTCTATATTTTGGTAATTCTGTGGTAGGCTGGCGACCTGCCCGGGGTTTGTTCCTGCCTTGAGCCCTGTGTGGGCTGGGAGTGGCTCCAGCAGACCCCCGTGACCCTGTAGTTAGGATATAGCAGGTTGGATAATGGATGGATGGATACAGGCTTGTTTTTGAAATGTCTTCATTTTGTATTTTACTGCACAGGCAGTGTAACAGCACTGGCAGCAAATATGCTTTGTTAATAAATATGAATTCAAAAACAAGCACCTTTGTCAGGACTGCCTGAAACGTACAAAAAAGGTAAAATCATGGCCTATATTGGTGGTCCCCCACATATTCTCATGGAACACTGGGACACCTTGGAGGAATAAAGTTGGAGAACCGCTGAGCTAATGCATTGCTATGGATTATTATGGGTTTGACATGTTGCAAGATGCTTGTGTCACAGATTTCAAACCATTTGGCCTTTAATCTGATGAATTCTGTCTGCTGTGAGGGCAAATGTAGCCCAGCTCACTATTATGTAATTATGACTAATAAAGTAGCCTCTCAATGTATTTGTTTAAGGTTAAAACAGATGAAAGACTTCTTCTCTATTTGTGTAACTGTTTAATGACATAATGTGCAGTTCATGTTGGTTTGCCAAATATGAACATTTCTCTTAAGACAGTTGAATGCATAATGTGGACATATTTTTTCAGGCAACAGCAATCCTTCAGAGGCTTATCTAGCAGCTAAGTTCTACTTCAACTTCTTGCATGATTGAAGCTTGAACTGAATTTTAATTGTAGTGTGCTGATCCTCAGAGCAGCCTTTGAAGTCTTACCAAACATTAGTTAATTCTGTGTTGTGTTGTATGACACCAGATTTATGGCTGTGATTATTCATGTGTGCAGTGTAGGGCTGTCATGGCCAAGGCTGTACTACATGAATAATAGCTAACTTATTATGAGCTGACAGAAACCTTTTTTGTTTTGCTCCTTCAGCTCGAGGGAATAACTTGTTGGGTGAATTTAATAATATTAAGAAGTGAACAAATGCTATTTTATATGGTATATTCCACCTCTATAGTAACAACGGTCTATAGGACATGCATGGTCTCTGTGGTATTGTTTCTACTACTGGAACATTTGCAGGCTTTAAAACTTGCCTGTGTCACTCAGTGGCTATGTGTTAGGGATTGTTGCTACATTCCAGTGCTTTAGCAATTAAGCCGCATAGCTTGAAAGTGGAAAATGTGCTCAATTATTGTATGTTTAGAAATGAGGGGATATATACACTGCAAAAAATGCATATGCAAAAACTAGACAAAAAAAAGCTTTAAATGAGAGTTATTTTGTTTTTATTTAGCAAAAAAATCTGCCAATGGGGTATGGAAAGATCAGCTTAGCTACAGACAGAGACGCAGACCCACAATGTCCAGAACACACTCTTTATTCTTCTCTTCTCCTACACACAGCAAAGTGCACAAATCACCCTCAATTAGGTTCAGTCCCGTCTTTCTTTCTTTCTTTCTCCTCCATTCTTTCTCCAGCCATCTGGAGTTTTTTTGTTTTTTCTGTCCTCCCTGGCCATCGGACCTTACTCTTATTCTATGTTAATTAGTGTTGTCTTATTTTAATTCTTACTTTGTCTTTTTTTTTCTTTTCTTCACCATGTAAAGCACTTTGAGCTACATTATTTGTATGAAAAATCCATCCATCCATTATCCAACCCGCTATATCCTAACTACAGGGTCACGGGGGTCTGCTGGAGCCAATCCGAGCCAACACAGGGCGCAAGGCAGGAAACAAACCCCGGGCAGGGCACCAGCCCACCGCAGGGCACACACACACACACACACACACACACACCAAGGACAATTTAGAATCGCCAATGCACCTAACCTGCATGTCTTTGGACTGTGGGAAGCAAACCCAGGTCTCCTAACTGCAAGGCAGCAGCGCTACCCACTGCGCCACCGTGCTGCCCTTATTTGTATGAAAATGTGCTATATAAATAAATGTTGTTGTTGTTCTTCTGCCGCCTTCACTCCTCCACACTCAAACTTCGTCCTCTTCCATCCGACTCAGGCTCCATGGGAGATGGAGTTCTCTACAACCCTGTTGGGGTCCATCCAGGGGGTGCTGCAGTTGTTCCTGAGACCATGTGGGTGGTTCTTCCACCACACCAGGAAGTGCAGCTGGAAATAGGTCATCAAACACCTGGAGCACTTCCGGGTGGGCTATAAAAGGAGCCAGCAGCCACCACTCTGAGAGCCAGAGTCAGGAGGAGAGGGACTAAGCTTGCCAGAGAAGAGTGGAGGAGAAAGTAAAGTATTGTGCTTTGGACTGTGTTGTGGGCTCGTGGGGACAGGGAAGATGTTCCACACGAGCGAAGAAAAATAAAAAGCATTTTTGTTTTTGTAAGTGTGCCTCCCGCGTTTGCCTGCAAGTGCTGGTATAGCTCCATCTACAGTCACAGGATGACAAGATATCTTAAAGCATGGTAAATAATTGTAAATACAAGTTTTTTGACAAGTCAATAATTCTTACAATAAGGAAAACAAGATTTAATGTGTTGATATAAATACTTTTCACTTGCTTAGTTTTCATTTTTTGCAGTGTAAGCACAGTACACTATTGCAGTATTTCCTATCATGAAATATCAGAGATACATTGAAGGCAAGAATTTGGATTTTTTTTTTCTGTTTTTGGCACATTGTATAGGAATCTTTACAGAAGTCACCACCTGTTTCAATGTGAAAGCAGTCCATTTTATTAATATGTACATAACAAAATGCATTCCAACAGATGGCACACAACTGACTTTATAATTGCTGCAAAGAATCTTATACTCGGTGCTTAATTTGTAAATCATGAAGTGCTGGAGCTTACAGTGACTGCCCAGGAACAATGGCAATTTGGGCACCGGAGAACAGCCCTGTTAATGTTAAATCACATCATTGGCCTAATAAATACATGCAATCAAAGCTGTTTATGTTTATACTCTCACACATGAATTACAATTTCACTTGCATATCTTGCAATCTTTAACTGTTCTGCTGTTCACATTCTGTGCAACACACATATAGGAGTTCATCGCTCTCCTCAACCTCGTTTGATGCATCTTCATCTCCATCACCTCGCTCCCATTCCTTTTACCTATCAACCTCCACATCAACATCTACAACGACACTGATGTCACAATTTTCAATTTGTACAACTTTCAGTATTTTGCTGCACTGTTTTTTCACATCAGCTAATTTAAAAATATACTGTATAGGTCCATAAATATTTGTAATGTTAACTAAAGTACAATTCTAAAGTTTAAATAAAGTCTGGGTAATAATATTTGTTTATTTAAACATTAAAAAACAAATTAAAAGCAATTTTTTGGAGATAGATTTTGGGATCCTGTAGTGCATTTGGAGGTCCTTGAGCTGGGATGGCTCAACGTTAGTGATAATTGGCTGGCACCCCTCTCCAGAACTTGCATGTGCCTTGTGCTTGATGCTTGCTGGGATAGGTTGCAGCTTCCATGTGACCCTGCTTCGGATAAGCGGGATTTGAAAGTGAATGGATGAATATAAAACAGGCAGAGATCCGTCATTTACTTGTACTTAAGGACAATTAATATCAGATACATTCAAACTTCTACCTGAGTAGTTTTCTCAGGGGCACATTTTACTTTTACTTGAGTAACTTTCTGTTGGGCACTTTATACAACACTGTTTGTTATTACAAAGGTATTGCAAAGAAAGTGTTTGAAACATACAGTTTCCAACCATTGCCTTAAAGAATCAAGTAGCCTGTGACAGTACAAACTAGAAATGTCACTCTAATTTTAGAAAACACAAGCACCTTAAAGGTTATTTATGCCAAATCTAGAATTCACAAATTGATATAACCAAAGACAGGCAACGAAACGTAAAAGAAATTGCTCCTTGCATTCAGCTGCCATGCTTGAAAGGTCCAAATACAATATTGTGTGGATGTTCCTAAGGTTATTTGCTCTTTTTTTATTTTTTACATTTATTTTTATATTGTAATGTTATTCTAGTGATGCCATTTTGTATTTTGTACAGTTGCCACCATTGTGTACATTTCTTTACATGTCATGGTTGTGTTGTTTAAAGCTGCTATACCCTATAGAGCAATAACTTGAAATGGTGTGTCTTCACACTCCACCCTTATAATAACAAGATGACAATAAAAAAACTTAGATTCTATCTACAAGTAATAATCATTTTTTATTTCACTCATTCCTTTTGGCATTCTCAGCTCCTGTTCTGGTTTAGCTTTGGAGAGATCTTCCTGAGATCTTATCTTTCTCTGCAGATGTTTTGCTCCTCAGGTCTTGTTTGGCCAAAGCTTTTTAGATGTGTTATGAACTGCCATCAAAACATACCAAAAAGGGGTGGGAAACTATAGAAAAGCCCTGGACAATCACCAAAACAGACACTGATAATAATTAAAGAATGTATTGCCTATAATTAGCAAAAGATTAAAATAACGGCAAAATGTATATGAATGAAAAACAAACATAAAATAATGAACTCGAAAAAAAAGTCCAAGATCCCAGATCCAAATACAAAATTTTAAAACTTTAAAAGTAAACTTGAAAAATCCAGAAATTCAAGAAAATAAATCTGAGAACAAATGAAATTCACTAAATTAAAAGGATATCACAATAATAAAACCAAAACGCAAATCCCAAAAACCCTTATCCATAAGTTAAAATGTCAAAACTAAAACAGTAAAACAAAAACATCAAAATACCATTCATGTGAATAAAGAAACAGGGAGATGAACCAAATCAAAACTGATTCCTCTCTACTGTTCATATGTCTTCCTGATGCAGTAATTAAACTAATTACAGTACCGGACCGCTGTTATTAGGGAATCCATTCCTAGGAATTTGGGAATCCCGCATTTCATTCCTGGGAATCCCGGGCGCCCGGGGATGACACAATGCACGGGCATCTCACAAGTGAACGGTTTTAGAACGACCGACACTTATTTTTAATAAAACTACTGCAATATGTTGACACAAATAAAAGACTAACCTTATCTACAAGCAGTTCATGCTGTCATATAAGTACATGTATCTTTAGTTGTGGTAATCAGAGCGTAGAAAGCATAATGTCCTCACAGGTGGTGCAGTGGTAGTGCTGCTGCTTTGCAGTAAGGAGACTGTGGAAGATTGTTGGTTTGCTTCCCGGTTCCTCCCTCTGTGGATAGCGCTTTGTGTACTGAGAAAAGCAAGCACTATATAAATGTAATGAATTATTGTCGTGTCCAGCGTACAGTCATACAGGCAAGAGCGCACCTTCATGCAGAATTACGCCAGCTGCTGAGAAAGCACGCTCTGCCTCCACTGAAGTAGGCGGCACAATCATCAGATATTGATACACTTGCTCTAAACAACACCCGCGCTTGCCGTTGCTCTGAAACACTGCCATTTCAGCTTTTACTGATGCATCCAGTTTCTTGTCATCATTCTGTGATGGCAAGTTTCTTGGCACAGATAATGCGGATGCAACAGACTGACACATTGCAATTTCAAGTTGCTGTTCAAAGCTGTTGTCTGATGAAGTGCAAGCTGCAGCAATGGCACCACCTTAATTATTTTCAAATATAACTCTGTTATTTCTTGATTGATTTTTACACTTTTACACGCTATATATGCGAGTTTGGCCATTCCCGTTTTCCCAGGAATTATAGCAGTAATGGATTCCCTAGCTGTTATGTAATTAAGAGTCTTGACCCCATCTTAACGTAAATACATGATCAACAAAATTAAGGGATACTTAAAACTAACAAAAAGAACATGAACAATAAAGGAAACAAATAAAAAAACAGAAAGACATCTAAAACAGAACATGACCAAAAACAAAGTGCATGTAAAAAGTACAAAACTCAAGGGCAAAGCCAACAGCAGACCATAACAGCATGGCCGTCAGTCAAGTTCCACAATCGAAACAAAATACATAATTAAACTTGGAAACAGTCATTCATGCCTTTATTACATCTCGGTTGGATTAGTGTAATTCCTTATATGTGGGTCTGCCAAAATTTTCTCTGTCGTACCTTCAGCTGGTTCAAAACTCTGCAGCTAGATTCTTAATTGGGTCAAGAAAAAAGGATCACATCTCCCCCATTTTAGCCTCTCTCCACTGGCTACCAGTGAGGTGTCACATTGATTTTAAAATCTTGTGTGTTTTTAAAGCCTTGCATGGTCTTGCTCCAAAATATATCTGTGACCTCCTTCACTCCTGCGTGGCACCAAGAGCATTGAAGTCATCTGGACAACTACTCCTTGTAGTTCCAAGATCTCGGCTGAAGTTGAGGGGAGCTTCTTTGTACAGCACATTGGCACAACCTCTGTTGTTTTAAATTTGCTTTTTATACATAAATAAATAATCCATCCATCCATCCATTTTCCAACCTGCTGAATCCGAACACAGGGGTCACGGGGGTCTGCTGGAGCCAATCCCAGCCAACACAGGGCACAAGGCAGGAAACAATCCTGGGCAGGGTGCCAACCCACCGCAGGACACACACAAACACACCCACACACCAAGCACACACTAGGGCCAATTTAGAATCGCCAATCCACCTAACCAGCATGTCTTTGGACTGTGGGAGGAAACCGGAGAGCCCGGAGGAAACCCACGCAGACACGGGGAGAACATGCAAACTCCACGCAGGGAGGACCCGGGAAGCGAACCCAGGTCCCCAGATCTCCCAACTGCGAGGCAGCAGCGCTACCCACTGCGCCACCGTGCCGCCCCAATAAATAATCTAATCTATTAAAAGAAAGTAGACTCAGAACGTCACATAATTTTATTTTTGTTGTTTCTCACACCAAACATTTATCAATATTTGAGACTTGTACAGTGTTTCACACACTTTGTTTGTATATATGCAAAGGTTTAATAATTTATGTAAAAAAATAGGAAGTTAATGGCCTATGTACAGCTAATGGCAATGAATAGCCCCAAGACTCTTAAACAGACATTTCTGTATATTTAAAGTCTAGTCCACCTTAATACCCATTCAAAAATGGTCCCACATGTGGCCGATTTAAAGTTAACAATTAACCTGACATGAACATAATATGTAGGAAGAAAACTTGAGAAGTCAGCGAATAACCCATGCAAAATACGGCGGCTCAACAGACAAAGATATGGTTCTGGAATTGAAATAAAAATGCTAGATCAGTTAGGCAACAGCAGGTGTTTTGATAAATTATCTGCCCCTGCACGTGCAAGTAAATCACAAATAGAACAGACAGATGTGAAAGGCATTATTTAATAGACTGATATTAATGGCAATGTAATGATTCAATGCTCTCAAACTATCATGAAGAATGTGAGGCCTCTAAAATGTACCCTGACCCCAAACTCCACAGGCTGGCTTTGGCCTACACAGGACCAAAAAGGGGAATTTGGCTTCAAAAGTTCAAACTATATGTTAAAATGTCCCAAAATACTTTGGGAAAAATGCCCCAAAGTGCAGAGGAACTGTTAAAACCTGCGGCATGAGAGACAAGGCTACTTTATAAATGAATACATTTATTTGAAATAACCAAAAGAAGAACAAAAAATTAAATTGTAAAAAGGTTGTTCCAAACAAGGCATTAACAAATCCTAATTTGCAAATCAAAAGTTGAAATTCAAAGACAGAAGCAAATAAATCCAAAAATCACATTGTTATAAAACATAGTCTTTGAAATTATTGTGAGTAGCAGAAAAGACCAAGAGATAATAATTAAGTCAAAGTCAAAGCTAACTTTATTGTCATCTCAACCATATACAAGTATACAGATAGATGACATTGTGAAGCTCAGGGTCCACAGTGTAACAACATAAAGTGCAAATAAAAAAATAATATTAAATTAAAAATAGAATTATAAATTTAAAATGAAAACACAAACAAGACAAGACATTGTGCAAAGACAAGACAAAGAAGTAGCAGCAATATTGATGTGTATTAAGCAATATGAACATTGATGCAATGTATGGTATTATGCAATCTAATGTGAACCAGAACTGTAGTCTGAGCCAGGCAAAAGGTCAGAATATCAAAAATAACACGAGCATGCAAAGTACTGAGTAAACGAAAAATGAAACACAAAGTCAAAAAACAAATTAAAAGCCATAGCGCTTGGCCTACTTTCAATTAGAAACTAACCACCACTAGTTGTTTTGTTTTTTTCTCCAACTGACTTAAAATTTATGCTTCAGCCACATTAGGATGTCGTAAATTCAATAAACAGAACAAAAAAAATCCTCAAATAATATGTATAATAACACAAAAAACACTACTCAGTTAGAAAAGCACTCTCTAAATACAAATAACCATTGAATTATCTACTCCTCAGCCTTACAGTATATGGGAAGGGGGCGGTCCTTTAGCTGTGATGTCAGCATGACCCGCCTCTTCGGGTTGCATGCACAGAACCAAAAGAACACAGGAAAACATGCTATACATAGATAGTAATGATATATAAAAAGAAAAATTGTACAAAAAATACATAAATAAAAAACTGGAAAATAATACTTTAAGATAAACAAAGATGACACTAACAACATAAATTTGGGAACACACCCTGGAACAGGACAGGCAAAGGGTATTGTAAATGAACTGATTAATATGACGATGACTTATCTGTTTTTTTCCAATTTTCAGGCCGCACCATTGTCCTCACCACGCACCATCTAGATGAAGCAGAAGTTCTAAGTGACCAAATAGCCATAATGGACCAAGGTCAACTGAAATGTTGTGGGTCACCCTCTAACCTAAAAGAAATGCACGGTAAAGGCAACAGCCTCACTCTCACCAAGAAAGTAAGTCACTTCTAACATGATTTAACAGGTTTTACAGCTGAATGATTTATCCGTATATTCTTCCAAAGCATTTTGGGAGTCGCGTCGGCTGATGTTAGATAATTATTTTGTCTGTTTTGGAAGCCTCATTGGTATTAGAGGTTAACTGTCTGAAATTTCTTATTTTGGTAAGAAGAGAAAGCTAGGAGCTTTGCCTTCAAAAACTTTAGATATCTACAGTTAGCACCTGGTAAATGTGTCCTACAAGGCAAACTGGCAGATATTTGCACGAAATTATCCGAAACTGTTTGATAAATCTATTGAGAGGCACTCAACTCATGCCTATTGTTAAACAGTGCGTGCGTCAAACTGGTGAGTGTCTGTGGTACCAAATCCTAATCCTCGATAAGAAGGATGAGGCAGACCAGAATTAAGGTAGAAAGATCTCAACTAACTGCTAAACGTTGCAAAGGAAGGAATAGTTGCAATGGCTTTGTAGAACTAAATGTTTATTTGCAGACAAATATTTATGTGTGGTTTCTGAAACAGAACAAATACAATAACATAAAATAACTCGCAAATTAAAGGCTCAGAGAACGCTAAAACAGGTAATGCCCAAAAGGGCCAGTAGATGGCAGCAGAAATTAACAGAGCGCTATGACATGCTGACGTTGACAAAAGGCACTAAATAAAACGTACCAAATACGTTAGCGCTGTACAGACTCGAACAAATCACTATTTAAGCAACTATTACCAAGTCTGTTTTCTTCAAGAACTTATATATTACTAAAGAAGCAACATTTATGAATGTACTTATACAGTTTTGAATGTTAAACTGAACACACTTTAACATAAAGGATTGTCTGAACTTATTGGTAAAACAACGTAACGAGCTTTATCATTACTTTTAGAAAATTATTTCTAATAAAATAAACAGCAAAGCATAACTTACATCAAACAGAGGCACACAAAGATAACAAACAATTGAATAAATGCGGATGCATGCAGTACAGCATTTTCCGCGTATCAGATACAGAAATAATAGTGCGCATGCTCACGCATAACCTGTGAGCGTGATGACGCAACAGACAGCGTGCTCAGACTTTTGCACACCTATGTATCGCTGCCTACTTTTGATTTCTGAAAGTACAATAGTTAATCTCAGGTTTGGGACAACAGCGTGCACCATGTTATTCAAATATCTAATCAAACCATCTGACGATGGCAGTTTGGAAGGGTCTGCCTAGGTCTGTTTTTGGGACTCTTTCCATCATCAAGAATTAAACTAAACTGATGAACTATCTTTTGGATGTTAGAACTCTTCTTTCTGCATTAACAAGTGAAATGACTTCTGCTCTGCTGCAGTCTCAGCTCCTTGACTTTCCTGTTTAATCAAGTCCCGTTTCAGTGACTTCTCTTTTTGTTATCATAGTGCTATATTTTCTTGATGTCTCTTCTTCTCCCATGCTCCTCTTAGAGGCTACAGTACTGCATTCCTTTTTACTCTTATAAAGCAAATATTTTCAAGCTTTATTTTATTTTTTATTTTTTTACAAATTTTACCTTTGTGATGAAGGACTGTCCTTTTGATTCCCGCCTTCTGCCTTACTTCAGGGATAGGCTGCTGCTTCCTTTTACCTTCTAAAAGAGCAGGTGCCTTAAAAAATGCATGTTTTTCTAAAACTCTTTGTAGTGATGTATGGCATTAATAATGCTATAGAAAACAGTGATTTATCTTTTCTCTTGAATTTGCTCTTTAAAGCAAATATTAAATGTTAAGTAATTGCACTAGAACTTCCTATATAACCAATGTGTTGCTGTTATCATTATTTTTCAAGCATTTAACCATGGAAGGGCACAGCCTCTGTGATGAAAGGGCAGTGATGTCGCTCATCCAGCAGCACATACCTCAGGCTTATCTGAAAGGGGCTGCAGGTGGGGAGCTGTCCTATATTATACCAACTTCAGCTGACAAGGCTGCCTACAGCAACTTATTCCAGGCTTTGGATGAAAACCTAGAACGACTACATCTCCTTGGATATGGGATTTCCGATACAACACTTGAAGAGGTTTGTACTTTCCCAGGGGTGCTTAACAGTTGCCTGAATAGCCTGCAGGGCACACAGTCACTGGAATTGAGCATACATTTTAATTCTAAATTCTGTAACAGCTTCAAATATGGATGCATTTACACATTACATAAGAATATATAAAGTTTGACAAACTTAAGAGTAGGCTATTCTGTCCATGAATCTTGTTCAGTCAACACACAATTAAGCAAACAGAATGTGTTGCATTACAAAGTGGGATAAGGGATATATACAGTAATTCAAAATACCAATGGGACAAAAGAGAACAGTAATAAAATAAAACATTTCAATAACGTTTAACTGGTATAAAATAATTTAAACTATCCATCCTTTTGCTAAATAGATGTGTTTTGCCAAATAAAAATATCACATGAAAGCTAATAATACATTGTGAAAGGGTGCGTCCCAGACACAGACAGGCAGACACGTTCCAGTCCATCACCACACGTTTATTTACACAAGTCACACTATATACAAAGTCACTAGTGCACCTCACCAAACCCCCACAGTCTCTCACAGTCCCCGGTTTTTCACAGGCCGTCTCTCTCTCTCTCTCTTCCAACACACAACACTCAGGGCCTCTCCTCGCCGCCTCCTCTGCACTGGCCTCGTCAATCTCCTACCCGACTCCAGCCTTGATTGCCGGGTGGTGGCTCCTTAAATAGGCGGCTGATTGCGGGCCGCACCCAGCCACCTGTGACATAATTCCCCCACTAGCTGAGACCTCCCGGGACCAGCAGACCGTTCCGCGAGGACGAGAATCCCTCGGCAGCAAGCCAACACACTGTAGCCTAGGGCCTGATCCTGCAAAGAAAACAGAAAAACAAGGGGCGGGGACGTTGTCCCGACGCAGCCCCACAGCTCGTCTTCTCGGTTGGGCCAACGCTCTCTCCGCTCCGATCGGTACCCCGATGCTCCCTCTTTCGGCTTTCACCTCGGCGCCTTCCACGATCCCCGCCATGGGACCACCAGTAGGATCACGCTTCATTTCCACCTCCCAAGCTCACGCTTTTCTCCTCTGCCTCCGCAGAGGACGGCCCTTCACGGGACATGCGCACCCAGCAGCACGTCCTCCCATATCGGAGGAACTGGCTTCCCCAAGCCGCTTCCTCCGTTTACTTTGGGACGCCGCGATGGTTCGGATGTGCCCATTGTAAGAGGGCAGACCCAGCCCCGCTGGCGTCTGGAGCTTCACGGGGTCGGTCTCCCTTACCTTCCCCGCTGTGCCTCTCCGTCCAGGAGCTCCTGCAGTGCGCCGATCCTCTCCTGCCTGCGGCCCTCGATCCGACGCCACTGCCATCCCTCCTGACTCCAGCGTCTCCACCCGGAGGGCACATCGCTCGGCCGGCGGCGACAGCACAAGGCGCAGTTGTTCTTGCAGGCCCTGTAAAATCGCCGCCAAGGAGAGAGAAGCAGCCGGCGGTGGGCTTACCTTATGAGTAGTTCCACTTACCGACTGTTCTCTATGGGCCCTTCCCTGCGGCCCACTCGGGTTTCTTCCTGGCACGAGATGGACATTCCCTGCTCCCGCCTCTGACCAATCGTTGGCGGGATGACAGGACATGCTGCCCAATCCCGTGCCTGTTACGAGGAGGGACTTCCGGTCTGCGGCCTCCTCGCCCTCATTCCACACTCGAGGGCGAGGTTCAGGGCAACTCCGCGGCTGCTGCGGCTGTTGTGTGTGCAGCGTCTCCTTCCCGGCAGCCCTCCTTGCTGCCGCCGTGCTCTCGAGCTGCCCCTGAAACAATAATAAGTCTAACTTCGGACCTCCCGTTGTCCGCGACACACTCAATAGATGCAGGGTTGGGTGCACGCCGCCCTTGCGGCACGTGGGCGAGGTTGCCTGTTGTGCCGGGCCTTTCACAAAACTCTCCAACAATACAGGTCCCCACCTTGACCCAGGTGGAGCATCCTGCCGACTACGCCACTGTGAAAGGGTGCGTCCCGGACACAGACAGGCAGACACGTTCCAGTCCATCACAACACGTTTATTTACAAAGTCACTAGTGCACCTCACCAAACCCCCACAGTCTCTCACAGTCCCCGGCTCTTCACAGGCAGTTTCTCTCTCTCTCTTCCAACACACAACACTCAGGGCCTCTCTTCTCCGCCTCTTCTGCACCGACCTCGTCAACCTCCTACCTGACTCCAGCCTTGATTGCCGGGTGGCGGCTCCTTAAATAGGCGGCTGATTGCGGGTCGCACCCAGCCACCTGTGACATACATTAAAAAAGATTTTGATCCTTATGTATAGATTTCAGTGAAATCCTTAACATACAACACGTCATCAGTCTACACCACCATGATTAGTGACTATAATTATCATACCTCAAAACAGTCATTAACAGTCTACCATATTAATATTTATCTGCAATACCGTGGTTTTATCACTATCAAAATTAGCAGGGAAGTCCCTTGAACCTTTCATGAGATGATGGCAAGCAGTCACACCTTTATAAGTTTACTTTTTGACAGAGCTTCATAGTATGAGTCAACAGCTGGGCACTCCCCTTTCCAGGTATTTCAGTGATCTGAGCCCACCGCAATCCTGGGACCACCTTCTTGGCTCCTCATGCCTCACATTCACTCAGCTCTACCTACCTTTCCTGTATACTTCAGCCACAGCTCCCTTCGAAGCTTACTCTGCTTGGTTGGTGATGTTACCCACACGCTTCTTTCGAATTGTATCTGTTTTCCTCCAAAATGGAAAAGGTTCTCCATAGTGACATGGCCAGGAAATCCTCTGCAGCTTCTTTCTGCTGGAAGATTTCATGCATGCCATCCTCTGTTGGCATTCAAGGATAAGTGTTTGGTACTTTCCACCCTTTCTTTCATGGCTTTCCTCCATCCTGTCCTCCCACAGCACAATAAATTCAAGGAGCACCACTTGTTTTGTTGCCCTAGAGCATAGAACAATATTCACCTGGTAATCACCTCTGAGAATTTTAGTTGCTTGCTGAGATCCACCATCATCTCCTAGTCAGCAGCTGATGCCAGGACTTCTGTGCTAGTTGATATTCTTTTAGAGCTTTTTCCTGGTTTTATAAATCTGATGAAGCAGGGCCCTTTGGTTTTACTGTTGTTTCAACTCTTCTTCCTCTCCTTCTCCATGCCCCCAGCCACTTTTGCCTAATTTTTCCGTCAGCAAGGTTTGACTGGCAGGTTGATAATATGTGCTTAAGGCTTGCTGGTCTTCAACAAATGGGCACAACTCTGATTCTCCATCAGCCCCTACTGATGTAGAGTTTTTGCTGGGTGTAAGACACCATGTGTGGAACATAGGAGGAATTTGATTCAACTCTCCTCTATGTTCCACATGTCTTTCCAGCCTAGAAATTTTCCTTGGACGCCATTCAGGACACTATCCTGATTTGGTTGCCCTCTTCTTCCACAGTCAGGAGCTTTTACTGAATTAGGTTGCAGTGATCTCTAGCGTTTGCCCTAGTTAAGACACCAAAGCCCTGTCTGCCCTGGTTAACTGTTCCTATAATGTCTGCACTGTGTAGTCTCTCCTCTGTCTCTGCCAAAACCTTATTTGCTGACCTCTGGTGTCTGATTTGTTATTTTGTGTCTGTGTTTTTTATAATTAAGAAGAGAGTTATTTTTAAGTGTGTTTAAAACTCTGAAAACATTTATTTTTTAATTTGTTGTTTGTGTTCACAACTTACATATGTGTCACGTAATGTCTGTGACGTCAGCCGCAGCAAGGTATTCACAAAGTAACAATCCTAGCTGTTATGCCTCAGTTGGATTCAAAAAAGAAAACAAAACTTTCTTAGCACAGCTGGCATCTTAATTTAAGTTGGCTTAGTGCATGTTTTTCAGTTTTAAATGATTTTTAAATATTATTTTTACTTTCTTTTTTTGTCCCTCATGTCTTGGTTGCCTATTTCATATGCTATTCCTAACATCAATATAGTTTATTTTCTGTGTTTGAGCCATATAGTATATGCTGTATAACAAATATATAGGCTTAGAATGTATTTGTAAACTATTTAATATTTAATTATTAAAGTTCTCTAAATGTTGTAAAATTCTAGTAAATTTTATGAAGTTGAACAGTAATCTAAGAAAAAAAACTCATTAGAAAATATACCATTTCAAGTTTATTGTCATGTTCATATAGTACATAGTGTACATAATACAAATTCTCACTTGCATGTCTCCTCAGATATTTGACAATAGTACAATACCAACACAAACACAGTCACACACTCACACAAAAGAAGTAGTTAGTTAGTTAGCTAGAACTATTGACTGTCTGCTCCCACAATCAGAAATGAACAAGCAGTGAGGGGGGCTTAGCTCACTTCGTTGTGGAGAGCTTGTGTTGAGGATCAGTATTAATTTATTCAACCCCTAGCCCACTACTCTAGTTCATGACCAGTGCATATCCAGGCAGCATTAGGTGCAAGGCAGGAAGGCCCACTCCCACCCCCAGGTGTTGTCATATTGGGCCATTTCATCTTAGCCAATTAACAGGCTGAAAGAGTAAAAGAGAAAGACCCGACACATGCTGTCAATTACAAAGAACACTCACAAAGATTAGACTTGGTATGTTTGTTACTAAGTCAATTCCTTTGAACTATTTTAGGGAAGTTTTATACATATAGATTTATTAAGTTTATCTTCTTCTTCTTCTCCTTTCAGCTGCTCCCGTTAGGGGTTGCCACAGCGGATCATCTTCTTCCATATCTTTCTGTTCTCTGCATCTTGTTCTGTTACACCCATCACCTGCATGTCCTCTCTCACCACATCCATAAACCTTCTCTTAGGCCTTCCTCTTTTCCTCTTGCCTGGCAGCTCTATCCTTAGCACCCTTCTCCCAATATACCCAGCATCTCTCCTCTGCACATGTCCAAACCAACGCAATCTCGCCTCTCTGACTTTGTCTCCCAACTGTCCAACTTGAGCTGACCCTCTAATGTCCTCATTTCTAATCCTGTCCATCCTTGTCACACCCAGTGCAAATCTTAACATCTTTAACTGTGCCACCTCCAGGTCTGTCTCCTGCTTTCTGGTCAGTGCCACCGTCTCCAACCCATATAACATAGCTGGTCTCACTGTCGTCCTGTAGACCTTCCCTTTCACTCTTGCTGATATCCGTCTGTCACAGATCACTAATGACACTCTTCTCCACCCATTCCACCCTGCCTGCACTCTCTTTTTCACGTCTCTTCCACAATCCCCATTACTCTGTACTGTTGATCCCAAGTATTTAAACTTCGCCAACTCTACTCCCTGCATCCTCACCATTCCACTGACCTCCCTCTCATTTGCACAAATGTATTCTGTATTGTTCCTACTGACCTTCATTCCTCTCCTCTCTAGAGCATATCTCCACCTCTCCAGGGTCTCCTCAACCTGCTCCCTACTCTTGCTACAGATCACAATGTCATAGGGTTTAATTAATATGTGTTAGAATATTAAACAGATGCTTAATTTAGATGTAATAGGATGGAATAAGTAATGTGTAGTAATGAAAAATACAATCAGAGTATGAAGAGTTGAGGTACCACCTGGGTAAATCCCATTAAATTGTCAAAAGAAAATACGGATAAGACAGATTAGCAGCCACCGTCATGTTTTTAGAGTGCAGTTTCCATAATGCTGCTGAGCAGGGGCTCAGTCTCCCACAGTCACAGGTCCAGTAATGAATCGGACTTATCTACAAGTAATCCACTACTGCCTCATAACTCTGGAGACCTCTGTTCATTGATGCAAACTGTTAATGTAGGCACTATATAAGTCACAAGGAGTTAAAAAAAATTCCCACTATTTTTAAATATTACAAAGTAAATGGAGACAGATAAAGCTGCCACTTTTCAGCACATGGGACCCAAGTTGTGCAATCAATATTGCTGTGTCTTATTTTTTTTTGTATTACCAGCAATTTTCTTTAAGGAACTCATCATACACAGTCCTAGGCCATGGTGACAGGTCTATTGTGGGATTGTGTGTGTTGTTTGTAAAGCTGAGAAGACCCAAAGGTCATGTGGTCCTTGTTACTAAATTTGAAAGCATAAGCAAATTAGCCAATGGTTAGATTTCCTTTGGCTTTGGTTTGTTGGGATGAGTTATTTTCCTGTTATGTGGTTATCAGGGACATGTTGTTTCTCTTTATTACTGTTTCTATTTATCCAAATAAATATTCCACTATTCTGTTAGCTTTGACTCTTTAAGACTGTAGTACTAGGGTGTTGTATGGATGTAATGAGAAGTCAAGCAAAATTACACCTTTTATTGGCTAACTTAAAAGATTACAACATGCAAGTTTTCGAGGAAACTCTGGCTCCTTCTTCAGGCAAGATCCTGTTGGAATTTTATAGTGACACTACTTTTTTAGGACAGACCATTCAAACTTTTTAAGTTTAATAAGTCAATGTTAATCATCGTATTCTTCAAACTGCTTTGTCCAATACAAGATACTGAGTGACATTGCACACATTGGCAACATGAAATACAGGGCAGGAAGCACCTGTGGCTGAGACACTAGTGGCAGCCTTTATCTTTTTACCTTTTTTCTGTATTTTTCTCTATTTCACTGTCAACTCCTACCACTTTCTTTTATGTGGACTAGTTCCCTGGACACTTTTTCTGTCTGTATACCTGCATTGTTATCACTATTTAATTTAATATTGTTCTTTATCAGTATGCTGCTGCTGAAATATGTGAATTTCCCCTTGGGATTAATAAAGTATCTATCTATCTATCTATCTATCTATCTATCTATCTATCTATCTATCTATCTATCTATCTATCTATCTATCTATCTATCTATCTATCTATCTATCTAGTACATCATTGGACAAACACTCAAACCAGGCCGGTCTTACATTCTCTCCCACATGTCCTGATAAAACATTCTAAATAACCTAACCTGCTTGTGTTCAGAAAACTGGAGGAAACTGGAGTACCCAGAGAACACCCACATGGATACATTAAGAATGAGATGAGAATGACTTCATATTTTCCTGTGGCACTGTGCATTGACACAGCCTTACAATGAAAAACTATGCCCACAAATCTTTCCATCCTGGGGCTGAATCAGTACCTTTATATAATTTTTCCGGTATTATAGAGATCCTTCATGCTGATGTCATGATAAATAATGTCGTTGTTTCTCTCAGAGACTGTCATTCTTTTTGTAGGAGATTCACAGTAACCATGACAAATTAATTTTTCAATTTCACTAAAGTAGCGAAATACCAATTAGAAATCATATGTGTTGTGTACACACAAATATTAATAGTATAATTAGGCTTTATACATTTTTTGATGGTGGGGAGGGAGTTGATCAGTTATTCTATTTTTTCAGGTTGTGACACAGATTTTCAGCACAGCATTCATAAAATGAGATTATTCACCCGCATGCTCTTTTTCTGAACCATTTCCTCAGTATCATAGTAGCAACTCCAAGTATTCCAAAAATGTTCTTTTTTGTTTTGATCAACTGCTGTATGCGAATGCCACCACATATTTTATTACAATGCCAACCTTCACCTATTTGCCCAGCATTTACAATTCTATTTTGACATTTCTGCTTTTCTCCTGAATAGCTTTTGAAAGTTATTGATAATCCTGACAGTTTATAATTGACTCCAAAGGCAGGGAATTCAGGACATTTTTCTCAGTGGGTTAAGTTACTTCAGGGTGTCTTTTATCATAATGCCAGCTAGCCACCCATCCGATTTAAAAAAATGTGCACTTTGCATTAGTTTGAATTAAATACCTGGGTAACATTTTACTTTAGGTACTGCAGAAGCACATCCATTACTCATTTACTCTTATGTAACAAGACTTTAACAAAAACTTCTTTTGGTCTTCATAAGACTTGTAAAACATCAGTAGATCGGTTATTCATCTCTGTGCAGTGTGGCATATTAAGATGCTCTGATACACTGGGGAAATTACTTTTGAATATGAAGGATTCACAGGTCTTATGCTGAAGTATACAATATGAAGAGAAAAATGTCTTCCTCAAGTCACCTCTGACCATTTCAAAGTGGCTATTTTAGCAGGCCACCGTGCTCAGACAACAACAACAATGTATTTGTTAGTCCCAGATCACACTATGAATGCCTTAATTGGCTTTAACAGACCCTGTTTTTTGACAAGCCCCCAGCCTCAACTCCCTAAGCAGACAAGAAAAAAACTTCCAACAAAAAAAACCCTTATAAGGAAAAATCCATTGCAGGCAGACTGGGTGTGCAATGAGTGTCAAAAGATGGAGTAAATACAATACATGAAACAGAACACAAGTAATTGTCTTCACTGAGCTAGATGGTCAGGCTATCAATGCCATCTCAGAAATACAGGGTGAACCAAAATGAAGTACTGTACCACATTTCTCAAGGTTATTGCGCGAGGTGAGTTGGGGTGGGGGGTCCTTTGATAGGCGATCCCTTGTAGTTTTCAGTTGCCAACATGCTTTGGTCCAGTGTGCACCGGGCTTTCATTGTCAAAAACAACAAATCCATGATCAGTAACGCGCCTTCCAAACGCACTTCAGCATTCCTCCTATCCGTGACATCCAAATGGGAAAACAATTCTTCAGTGGGTGGCTAAATTTAGACAGACGGGTACAACATTGAACAAAACAATCTCCAAGCCGTCCTTGGACTGTACAAACGCCTGTAAACATCCAAGCTGTAAGGGCATCAGTTTTGCAGCCTCCTAGACGTTCAGCGTGCAAACATGCTTCGGCCTTATACAACGTACATTTCCAACACGTCTCTGAGGAGAATTTTGCATGAGGACCTTAATTTCCATCCATACACAATGATACTCACTGTGAGAGACTGGGAAAGCCGAAGAGAGTTGTGCGTGAACATTCTGCAAATCGTTCATCGAGATGCCCTCATCATTTGCAGTGACGAGGCACATTTCCATTTCAATGGTTGTGTAAATAAGCAAAAGTTTCGCTATTGAGCTGAAACCAATTCTCGTGAACTTCATCAGAGACCCCTGCACAGTGAGTGTGTTACAGTTTGGTGCACCTTTGCAGAATTTGGTATTGTAGGCCCTTACTTTTTTGAGGAGGGGGGAGCAACAGTCACCGTCACTTCAAAACGTTACTTTGAAATGCTAGAGAACTTTCTGTGGCCCCAACTGGAAGAAATGGATGTGGTGGATGCCTGGTTTCAACAGGGTGGAGCAACAGCTCAAAGGGCGTTGAGATACATGCAAGATTTGTGGGAAATATTTCTGGGGAAGCTGATCTCCCTGCATGGCGATGTCAGGTAGCCTTCACGTTCACCTGATCTCTCTCCATGTGATTTTTTCTTGTGGGGCTATCTTAAGTCGAAGGTATAGACACACTGACCTCAAAACCTTGAAAGCCCTAAAGAACATTATCCATCCATCCATCCATCCATTTTCCAACCCGCTGAATCCAAACACAGGGTCGCGGGGGTCTGCTGGAGCCAATCCCGGGCAGGGTGCCAACCCACCGCAGTAAAGAACGTTATTCATCACAAAATCGCCGCTATTACCCTTGAAATGGCCGAACGAGTCATTCAAGCATTCAGAAATCGTGTATTGCTAACAATGGTCACCACCTTGAAGACATCATTTTTGAAACACAGAGAAAAAAATCTGTTTTGTATAACCTTTCTTGTGTTGTAATGAAATTTATTTTATCATGTAGTGTTTTTGTAGAATAAACGTTTGAAATGTGGTACTTCTTTTTGGCTCATCCTATATAATACAATAGTACAAAGTACTTTGTTCTTCGAAGTTGTCTTAGATAAAAATGTCAGCCAAATATACAATAATAAATATAAGTAAAGGTGCAATTAAAAAAAGATAAAATGTATTTGTTTACCTTTCTGCTTACTTTTTATTGCTGCATAATGGAAAGAGATTTTCCATCTCTCATTTTTATGCATCCATATAATTGAACCACAGGCAGGATTATGCAGGTAGTCCCAGGCAGTAATTGAATTAGCATCTTCATGGTTTAAAGTTCAGTGCATCACTCTGATTGCCTGTTAAAAAGTTTACATGTAGTTCAATAACAAATAGATTCTACTGCCCCAAGTTAACTTTAGGATTGAAAACAGATTGTCTTAGCAACTTTTTTCTTTCATGATCTTTTTATCAAAAGTGTCATTATATTAGAAAGTCCAAACAGGCTTTAAATCATAAAAGTATAATAGAACTGAACTCATGTGGGTGCTGCAAACAGAGAATGCTGCTTTAGCTAATATAAAATAAATCACAAAGTTACTGGTTATTTCAAGCAGCCTCGGGGAGCAAAACATGATTAGCAGTGGTGAAGTGTTTGACTCCTCTGACATGTAGTCTCTTAACAGAGTTCTTTCATTTTCAATACATTCATTGTCTCAGTGTGCAAGGAAAAGTTGCATATATGTGCGTCAGGCAGCAAGTTCCCTGGTCATTTTAATTTGTTATTAATTAGAGGTCCTAATGAACCATATGGTGAGGTAAGCTCCCTGGGTCATTGTCACACGATGTTTCACAGAAGACATCTTTGTTTGGACAAAAATGGGCAAACAGGCCCAAAATATTCAAAATAAGCTACTGATTTATGGATGAAGGATGGTCCAATGATGACCATTTATAAAATATATATTTTTCTGTCATACAGTGCCTATCACCCCCTTGGAAGTTTTAAATTTTTATTGTTATACAACATTGAATCATAGTAGTTTAATTTGGCATTTTTGACACCAATCAACAGAACAAGACTGTTTAATGATGAAGTGAAAACAGATCACTGCAAAATGTTCTAAATTCATTACATTGGATTTGGCCCAGTTGAGTGGTGACCATAAAAACAACATTTACTGTATCTTGGCCTAACAGCAAGGAGGTGGCGGGTAGTGGTGACAGTGGGGTTGGTGGGTCAGGAGGCCTCAGTTTATCATGTCCCAAATCATCACCCAAATCAATGGGAGTGGGAGGTTAGCATAAAAGGGAGGCCCCCAGTTAATTTCAGAGGAGTCAATGAAAACTCACTTGGTGATTTCAGTCCCCAGCATGTGTTATCATGTGGTTCATCCTTGTCTGGTTGTAGTTAACAAAATCTTTCCTCACTGTAATAAGTTATGTAAGAACCAGTAAACCCCCGATTCTCTAAAGAATCGCAAATACAAGAATGGCAATCACTTTCTGTTCCCTCCGATCTTTGGAGGGATGAAAAATGATGGAGGGAGGGAGCATCCTGGGAAAGTTTTCATTTAATTAAATAAATATATTTGTACTAAAATTAACCAATTTATTAAAAGTAAAATTGAAATGTAATTATTATATCATTTTGTCCAAAATGTCTTTGAGTTGCTGCACTTATAAGTAAAAAAAATATCGGAGTGCAAAGGTTTAAATGAAGTAAATTGGAAACAAAAAATTCATAAAATGGTAAATTCAAAATAGTTAATCAAAAATTACTTTATAAACAACATTTTTGGTAAAGATGGTTTCCTGTCGTTGAATTAGCTGTCCCTGGTATGGAGTAGTTAAAACCTTCACTTTAACGTCACAGGAACGCCAAACTCTTGAAAAGGCAACATAAAGTTGTCCATGTCCAAATACACGCTCAGATAGATAAATGCCTACTTTGTCCATGGTTTGTCCTTGGGATTTGTTGATCGTCATGGCAAATGCAGCGTTAATGGGAAATTGGCGTCGTTTAAGTTTAAAAGGTAATTCCAGGTCAGAACTTGTAGGGTCAATTCTGGGAATCAAAACAGTATTGCTAGTATGGGATCCCGTAAGCACTTGTACCTCAATAATATTTTCTTTCATGACCAACCGTGTACCGTTGCATAAACCTTGTTTAGTATTAAGGTTTCTTAATAGCATGACTATTGTCCCTACTTTAAGGTTAAGATTGTGTTGTGGTAATCCGGCCGGGTTAATAGTGTTTAAATATTCTAATGGGAAATTAAGATGGTCAGTTTTGTCTTCAGAATCAACACTGTCAGTACTTAGAAAGACGTGGTTTTCTCCAGGAAGCAATGCAATCACTTGGTTGTTTATCTGGTCAACATCAATATTCTTTGTACATAATATAGCCCGGTGCGTCAAAAGTGGTATCTGGTGTAATGATATTGCTTCACCAAAAACCTTTGTTACCAAGTTGTCGCAAATAAAGGCGTGAGGGATTTGAATAATATCTGGGTGAACTTCAAACACATTGGTATGGTTTCTATTTCCTAGTTGCAACAACCAATTGGTATATTCTGGATCTTTACACCGCATGTTCTCTACCAAGCTTGATTTCTCAAAGTAATGCCAATTTTCTGCGTATTTCAAACTGGACTGAACAATAGCTGAACACATGGCGTGCGGAACAACAGCCAAGCACTGTCGAAAATCTCCTCCTAATATAAGTACTTTTCCTCCAAAGGGAATATTATTACCCATTAATGCTCTGAGAAGTTTATCAATGATATTGAGTAAATGACTGGATGCCATTGTACATTTTTCTAAAATCAATAGTTTTGCCAGACGGATCTCATTTGCACTGTCACTTTCTATTTTCATAGTTGAAACCGATGTTTCCGTGATTGGAACTGGAAGCTTGAATAAAGAGTGACATGTCAGACCATTTATCAACAAATTAGCCGCTACCCCGGTTGTAGCTGACACAAAAAGGTGTGTGAGTTAGTGTTCGGGCGGCGGTTGTATTGTGCATGGCTTGCTTCTGGCATCTGCAATCCTTGCATATATACAAACATTACTAAACGAAGATTGTATATGGGGTGGTGTGCGCGTTCTCGTTCGGGTGGCGGTTGTATTGTGACCTGAAGTTTAGTTTACAGGTTGTGTTGTGTTGTTTGGGCACCACCTGACTCTGGGAAGCCGCTGGGTTTGACTCTGTGGCGCTGAGGCACAGTGCGTGTGCGCTTGCGGTGCTTCTGGCCTCTGACATCCGTGCATATATACAACCTTTGTTTAGTAATATAGATAGCATAAAAGCAAATAGAAACTGACTAGGCTGTCCATTCATGAGCAATTCTCTCAAGGCCTGTTTATGACATAAATGTTAAAAGAAATGTAAAATACATAAATGCCTCTCAATGACATGTCGGTGCATTGGGTATGGTTTACACCCCGTAGTACCTACATAGTTATGACATTCATGAGTAGCTTTCACTTGGGTGGAGTTTGCTTAATCTTTTTGTGTTTGAGCACATTTCTTCCATAGATTCTAGATTCTTTCCAAAGCGACACTAGATGCCCATGACCCTAAATTGCCTATAGCAGACTAATAAAACAGATGGAAACTAATGAAAACATGTATCATCAATCTATCCATAGTCAAAATCTGCTTAATCTATTACTAAGTCATAGGGAGCCCAGACGAAGCCCAGGTTCAGGAACTAACCCTGAATGTAACACCATTTCATCAAAGAACATACGGCACCTATACCCTAGTAATTTGTCAAATTATTAGAAGCCTGGTGGCAACTGAGTAGGGAAATCAATACTTAAGTGTTATGAAAATTCTTGACAAAAATAGAGATCTGTAGTAACTTAAAAAATAAAATGCCAGTGTTGTGAACTAGAGGTTCCTAAGGACAAATGTCTCAAAATATCTCAAAATGCACTCTAGAGAGGAGCAAACCATCAAACCCAGCTAATGAAGAAAGAGCAAACACTTTAAAAATAAAGGATTTGTTTTCATAGACGTTCTCTGTAATGTGATATCCATCCATTCATCCATCCATCCATATTCCAGACATGCTTTATCCTGAGCAGGGTCACAGGGAAGCTGCAGCCTACCCTACAAACCATGGCGTACAAAATGGGAATAATCCCTGGATAGTGAAATTGAGCGAAAAATCCAAAAACCAGAAAATGAATGCAAAAGAAAACTTACAAGAACCTCAATAGATATCCAAAATGAATTCAACAATCCAAAAATTGGAGCTAATGCCTCAACACAAATTTGAGGCACCTCTGATCTTTATGTTATGAGATATGAAGAGTGTCTCAAGATTATTGTGAGAAAATCAAAAGACCAAGAGAAGCTTCTTTAGATAAAAACATAGTCAGGAATAGCAAAAGTTCAAAACTGGAAGATCAAAACTAGACAGGCAACCAAAAATCAGAGGACAAGGTGTTATTTAAGAGTGTAAGACAAAATAAACTTCATAAAGCAAAAACAAGCCTAGCTCTAAGGCCTACTTGGTTAATAAGCTAACTGTCACTAAAGAGAAATGAGACGTAGGGCATCCACTGAGGGATAACGCACTGAACAGAATTACATCTATGACATAGTTATCATAACGATCAGAGTAGCATGAAGTATCTGAATAGTGACACGTAAACAAGATGGTCATTAAAATAAACTTTGTCAAAATGAGAAATAAGCCACAAAAATGCAATCCTTGAGTAAAAAAACACTTGTAATACGCAAAAAGCACTTAATTCTACACTATGTCTCAACATATAAAAGACAACTTACTTAACAATAACATAATAGTCTAAAATCTAAAAAATTTTATATGAAAGTAAAAAAAAAAATAGAAATTAACTAAAACATTAACATACAAAAATAACCAAGACCCATCAAAAAAAATAACAAGATAAACAGACTTAACAATGGAAAACAGAGACCGGGGACAGGACCCTGGGAAGGCCATAACGCTAGCCAGCTCATCTTCTCTGCCTCATCATCATGTCTGTCAAGTTATTTGTCCTAAAAACACTTCTCAGTTTCTGCCTTGAATGCCATTCTTCTCAAATTAACACTGCCTGTCCAAATGCATGAGTTTCACTATTTAATTGGAAGAATTCTGCTGGGTTCACTTTATCCGTGTCTTTAATCATTTTGAAGGTCTGGATTAGATCTTCTAAAAAGGCTACACTCTCTTCACTTGGCAGAGTAAGATGTGCCTTTTTGTCAACTAGTTCCTCACTTCTCTGTGCCTTGGGATGCAAACTTAGAATAATATACACTTCAGCACTTCTTGTCAGAAGCAAGCCAGGCAACAACTCAACCAAATAAAATGGGGCAATTAGCCAGTTTTCCACTGCAAGGCCAGTAATCTGCAGTGAATTCTGCTGTGTGACAAAACCGTCACTATTAAAAATGTTAACATACTACTTATTTTCTGCAGTTACTGTATACCTTTCATATCAGAACTTACATTTAACACTTCTGTTGGACCTCATACTGACCTTACAGTATAGAGAACAGAAACAATTACATGATGAAGTCATTTATGTCATTTTGCAAATTGATTTTGAAGTGGTGACCTTATAGGAAAAATGCTTTACACTTTGTTATGCATGCTACAAGATTTTCTCTTTTACCCAAAAGACCATTACAAACTGTTGTTGAAAGGAAGAAGGTAATATATATATTATATAGCAGAGGTCTGAATGCTGAGAGAGCCAAGAGAGGTCAACTTATCAGAGGAGTGGAAATGCCAAAGATGTATTCTAACTAAACAAAGGGATTTGTGAGACTTCCAGAGTTTTAAAAATAGCAGTGTACTTTAGAATAACATTTAGTAATGTTTTCATCTATTTCATAATCCATGTGTCCTGTTACAGATCATGAGACAATGCCGCTGAGCTGGCATTTGAAGGCCCCTATTCTGTAGACAAAATGCCAGACCTCTGCAGCTGTCAAAGAAACGCTTTGGCACTTGTGATTTAGAGATTGCATATTTTCTGATTGTGCGAGGACACCCTTGCCAGTACCCCTCAGAGAGCTCTCCCTTCAGGAATCGATTCAGGCATTGAAGAGTATGTTTGGTATTTTTCAAGTCAGTTATTTCTTCACGGTTATGGCATATATTAATTTGACACATAAAGCTGTATTCTAAAACAGGGCCATCTTAACGCATGGGCATGCTGTGCAATTGCCTGGGGGCTCCACGAGCATAGGGGCCCCATGCTAATCTATGTATGTATGTTGTGACTTGCTGTCAATAAATAAATACTATACTATACTAAACTATAAATATTTGTTATTGTGTTACAAGTGGACATTGGCATTCGCCTCTGATTTAGTATCACTGTCACCTCTGAAACCTCACGTCCTCACAGGTGGCGCAGTGGTAGTGCTGCTGCTTTGCAGTAAGGAGACTGTGGCAGATTGTGGGTTCGCTTCCCGGTTCCTCGCTGTGTGGATAGCACTTTGAGTACTGAGAAAAGCGCTATATAAATGTAATGAATTATTATTATTATTATGTGTACGGATCTCACACACTACATAACATAAAAGCGTATATGTTTATGTCACTTCAACTCAATTCTCTGCAAAGAAATTTCACAAATGTTTGTGTTGAACACTTGATTAATAATAAATAATTCATAGTAATTTCATACTGTGCCATCTCCGTCTGTATGGTTTACCAATTGAGTATCATTTATATGTTGAAATTTTTGTGTTTCTCTTGGCTCATAGTATATTGTTCAGATGTTTGTGTTGATTAATCTTTGCTGTACAGCATGTATTTTAATGTATAAACACTGATTTTTTGGAAGTACCAATAAAATAAATATATGTTTAATTTTATCGACCATTTACATTTTTATTCCCGCGAGTGGTTGTGTAGGTAGGGGCCCCAGTGCACTGCTTTCCCCGGGGACCTATAATGCTGTTTTAAAATGAAGCATTTGTGTAACATTTAAAAAGTACCTAACCTGTTCTGTTTTAAAATGGAGGTGATGGAGCTGGAATCCAAATGTGAAAACAAAAGTTTTAAATCTTACCGAATACATCCACACTGAAGCACAAAGGTCTCGAGGTAATAAAATCCATCTTCCATATTTCTGAGGCATGCTTAAGATAACAAAACCTAACTGAAAATAACACATTTTATCACAGATTCTTGGTACTATTTCTTGAGGTAAGGACACATTTTCTGTTTGCTCATCTGCTCACAATGGCCATCTTAGGGGATGTTTTGACATTTTCAGCATGTGCACCCCAAATTTGTCACTTTTCCATAGCTTCAAGTTGCATATTATCCTACTTTTGACTCTGAAGTTCTTTTTCTTCAATGGTTATAGTCCACAATGGCATGTAACAAGTATTGCTCTGGGATTGATATAGCAGCAGATCTGTCAGTATGCCCTGATATCACCTGATTTGAGTATGCATGAATTACAGCATCTGCCAGCACCAGTGGCACATGTGCTCTTAAATCATATTAGTTTCTTATGCGATGTGCACTCAAGTAATTTTTTTACTGGAAATGATGGCACACTTGCTGAATCATGGAAACACATGGTGGTTTATGGATAGATGCACACTTGTTCATAAACAGCACCTACTTTTTGTCTATTACATTCTGTGGTGTTTTCTTACATAGCCATTTGAGCACCAATCAACAGTCCAGTTTTGCAATACAGCCACAATAAAACAGACTGAAGCACCTCAAATCAGTCATTGAATTGTATAGCACTTACTGAGCTGCCCATGCTGAGTGTAGTAATTCACTCAACAGGAATGGCCAAAGTGGTGTGAGGCCTCCAAAATGGCCAGGAAAGCAAGCTGGCATTCCCACAGTCTGCCCAGAGAAGATGCATACAATGGTAGCTTGAGATACATCAACACTGGCTGGCTTCTAAATCACGTCTAAATCAAAATTCAAAAATATGTTCTTAAATGCCCCAATTGTGTGAAAAAATGCCCATCTAGAAAAAGGATGACTGTAAACCCTTGTCTAGAAGATGAACAGGACAAACATGCAATCTTCATAAATAAAAAAATGATTTCAATAAATATAAAAATCTGAATAAGCAAAAGGGGTGTCACGGTGGCGCAGTGGGTAGCGCTGCTGCTTCGCAGTTAGGAGACCCGGGTTCGCTTCCTGGGTCCTCCCTGCATGGAGTTTGCATGTTCTCCCTGTGCCTGTGTGGGTTTCATCTGGGTGCTCCAGTTTCCTCCCACAGTCCAAAGACATGCAGGTTAGGTGCATTGGTGATTCTAAATTGTCCCGTGTGTGTGCTTGGTGTGTGTGTGTGTGTGTGCGCCCTGCAGTGGGCTGGCGCCCTGCCCGGGGTTTGTTTCCTGCCTTGCACCCTGTGTTGGCTGGGATTGGCTCCAGCAGACCCCCGTGACCCTGTAGTTAGGATATAGTGGGTTGGATAATGGATGGATGGATGGATGGATAATGGATGGATGAATAACAAAAGAAAGCAGATGGCACAAAAGGAGTTACCTAAAAAAAAGGGCAATTAAAAAAAAAAGAAAACAGAGACCAAATACACAGTCCGAATATAGTGGTCAAGAAAAAAGCAGGAAGATCAAAGATCCAATAATAACAATAAGCAAACTCACCAACACCAAGTGCATACAATGTACCGCATTTAACTGCCTGGTCCCGCAACCTTTAGAGGGGTGTGGGCAGTCCTTAGAGAGAGATGAGTAGGTGGAACCATCTATGAAATACAAGGAATCTGGTAGAATAAAACACAGAAACTAAATAATAAACAAAATTAACAAAAAATACATTATCATATAAAGAACAAATATAAACAAAAAAATAATACATAAAATAATAATTAAAGAATGAAAAATGAACAAAATAGACACTGTCTTAAACATAACATTGAGGACACGGTAATAATAAGACTGAGGATAACGTTTTTCAGCGAGTAAACATAAGTTTCACTGTTCCTTCCTAGTGGACATATATTCAAGCCCCATAATATAATGAGGTAGAGTTGTGATTTGCAGTATTTAACTCTTTTTATTACATGCTGTATAGTAAAAAAGCTGTGGTCTTTTTTACTTTGGTAAAACAAAGCAGATAAAATGACCAGAGCTTAACATTGCTTACCCATGCAATGGTGTGTGCTGCTCATAGCTACCTTTATATAAAAAGGAGTATCATGCACTTTTGTAAAAGGGGGGTTGAGTGAGGTTTGACTGAGAGTAGAAGTTCAGCGCAACACAAAGAACAATCAAAGGGTTGTTGTTTAACTCCTGCTTTGTTGGCTTTTCTTGATAATTCAAGTGCTGTGAACTGTCCACCTTGAACTAATTGTTTGAGTCAGACATGACAGCTTGGTTACAACCCTGCAAGGAGTTACTGCAATACTGAAATCCATTCTGATCCAAAAAAGAACAAATTCTTGACTCACAATAGCAGAGACATTGATAGCGAGTCAGTGTGGATGATGGATGATATTTAGCTGACATGTTAATATGCTAGCACATATTTTGTGAATGCAAAAATAAGAGAGGCAAAAGACTAGTTAAACAATTGGACAATTCAGAAGTAAGACTGGACCATCTATTTGTGAAACTGGTTGGAATTAAAACCAGTAATTGCAGTGGTACCCGAGAACTGAAGTTGGGAACCCCTGTTATACAGATTTTTTGCATTAATATATATATATATATATATATATATATATATATATATATATATATATATATATATATATATATATTTTTTTTTTTTTTTTATTTTTTTTTTTTTTTTTCAATGTGTTTTTAGTTTTAGGTGTACTTCCATAACCATGTCAAATTTTATTATCTAAATTATGATATTGAGACTGCTATATGGGAGGGCAAAATTTACTCCTAGAAACTTAAGGTTAACGTAAACCTTTTAGGACCTCTTTGGTAAGGTCACATTTTTACTTGACAAGATCTTTACCTGAATCTGCCTTTTCAGGTTTGAACCAAGCAAAGGACTACGTTGATTCCTCATTTAGCCAACCCTTGATGGCTCTAACCTTCTGGGTCTTCCAAAGACTTTTTGGAAAAATTCTTCTGTGGAGAGTGAAAAACAGGCTTTGGAGCATTTGGAGCTCTTTGACTCCGCTCACAGTTCTTAGGAACCCCGTAAACAGACTGTAATTGCTATTACAGTACTTTAGACTACTTTTTAGACACCTGTTTTCACATTGTGAGTTCTTTTCAGTTGATCTGAAAATACCAAATTACATTTATTGTGATTCAAGAGATGTGAAAACGTTATGTAGGCACTTTCCACTAAAGTCTTAAGCAAGCACATCAGTTACATTGGTATCTGATCAATTCATCTTTTTCAACTCCTATTGTCATATCTCAGCTATTGTTTCTTCTCTGACATGGATTCATTGGGTTAAACAAATTGAAAGTTTGTACTTAATACAAAGTAAAATGACAAAAGTTAATTTTTGACTTCCACAGAATACATTCATTTGCCATCATTTTCTTGGCCATTATTGTCAATATGTTGCTTGTCTTAGCATGTATACTCATTTATAGCAGTGTCATTCGACCCAGATAACATGGGGCCTTGGTGGTCTCGTGGCCTTGGAACCCCTGCAGATTTTTTTTTTGTTGTTGGTTTTTCTGTCCTCCCTGGCCATCGGAACTTAATTTACCTTAATTTATCGTTGTTAATTAGTATTGCCTAATTTTATTTTTATATTTTTTCCTTCTTCATATTGTAAAGCATTTTGAGCTACATCATTTGTATAAAAATGTGTTACATTAGTGGTTCCCAAACTCGGTCCTGGGGACCCACTGTGGCTGCAGGTTTTTATTCCAACCAGATTCACAATCAGTGATAATAATCAGTAACAACTGATCTCATTTGCTTAGTTGGTCTCTTTTACTCTTCTCTTATTCTGCTTTCAGAAAAAAAACACAACAGTATGGATTTTATATTTATAAGACATTTAGAAATATTTCTATTTTTTCTAAAGCTATAAATGCTTAACTCTCTTTTGTTGTTTCCTATTATTTTCCCCTTCTCCTGTGTCGTTTGCTCCCTTCATTTAACCCTAACAGTGACAATTAACAACCAGCATAGCAGGCGCCTGGGATGATGAAAGCAGCAACGACTTCAGTGTCAGACTCACTAATTAGTAAATAATCAATTAAATAACCAGAACACCTGGAAAAGTAGAATGAAAATTAGGTTGAAAATACTGTTAACGACTTACAAAAAACTACATATTCCCCATATAACTGCTTGTTACATTTTAATAAAAATCTACCAGGCTTAGTTTATAATTTCTACATTGACTCCAAAACACAGAAACTGGGACTCACTTAATTAGGCTAAGAGTCCAATGAAAAACAGGAGTTGGTTAGAACAAAAACCTGCAGCAACAATGGGTCCCCAGGATCGAGTTTGGGAACCATTGTGCTAGATAAATAAATGTTGTTGTTGTTGAATACCTATTTAAATAAAATAAATCATTCCAGATTTTTGTTATTGCCTATATTTTAAACTTTGGTAGAGTGTTGGAATGAGTTAGCATGTGAAATATGAAAAAGAGCTTATGAACAGTTTTAAAGAAATATGGCTAATGTACCTTCATCCACCTTCTCCCACCCCTACAGGTCTTCCTAAATCTGCTGCATGATCCCGAGATTAAGCTGTCTATGCCACCGCCTGCTGCAGAAGCCTTCAGTGTCAACAGCACTGAACCAATTAATGAAGATGGTAACTATCAAATAAATATTCACAGTGTTGCCTCCTATATACACCTAATTGAACTGTTTCTTGTTACGGTTATACCGTAATGGCAGATGTTTTTTGACACTTATCTCCGCAAATGGAAAAAAAGGCAGCCAGCATTTAAATGTTATTTAAAATCCAATTTACTTTGCATCTGCAGACAAGAGTCTCTGCCCCAAGTCAGAAGCATATGAATTATTCAAGGAAAAAGAATATATTAATGATAACCACTGCCTTTGAATGCTACTGCCTGAATGAAAATTAGTGTTTCTTTTTGCTCTGTTTTAATAAACACCAGCATGGGTATACTCTCTAAATGTGGTCCACAACACGAATGAATGAAAAATTCTGAAAACAGACAGCACTTTCCCATTATTATTTATTTTTTTTAATAAACAGATATTGCTTAAAGCCAAAGTGTTAAATACACAAGGATACAAGTACCAGCAACTAATTGTCTACAACCTAGTGCACTAGAATAACGATTTAACTTAATCATTGTTCTTTTATTTGAAAGAGAAGTAAAATAGGCTTAAAACAGATCTCCAAGAAACAGGCTGGGAGAATTGGATTAGACAATGAATGGATTATCCACAGCTTTATTTAAATTTTTTTGACAGCTGCTATTTCAGAGGGCAGACATTTTCCCTTCCTTTTCAAACTAACCAACCATGTCTAGGCATACTACAAGTTAATCAAATGACACGACACACACACAAACTGCAGTCAAGCCTGTTGTGTCGGACGATATATCTTCCTGTCCTAGAAGTCTGTTTATACAAACCTGACTGCAGAGAGTGGGAAAACATTGAGATGGTTCATGTTCACATGTGAAGAACACTGGTGTTTCAGGAGATACCCTGCAACCCTCAGAAATCCCATTCAGAATGTAATCTGGGGTCCAAGTTTTGTCAGATGACTATGCCAATCACTGCCCCATTCTGGTTAATAAACATATTTGACATTCTTCACATTTAGGACTCAATGATGATAGGAAAAAGAAAATGTTGTTATAAAAACGTCCATACGCTATGGTCATGTGGTCTTTGACAGCTTAACAGGGGCCATAGGTGCATGATAAACCTTTGTTAGCTTTCAATCATTCACGACAAGTGGAGGAGTGATAGCCACTTTCAGAATAGCCCTTAGATCTTACCGGAGATATTCTTAATATTCGTCATCCTACAGCACTATATTATAATACTGCAAATATGCCAGGGAAGCTTGAGATACAATTAATTACAAAAGTTAAAATGAAAATCCAAGGGATGATCAAAAAAGAATGTTTGTGAGTAAGCTTAAATAAAAGTTTAAGTAGCCTCTATTATATCTTATGGATGGTAGGAGCCGAGATAACCTGCTCTTCACTATCAAAAGGGCACAAATTTGTATTCAGCAAATATAAATTCTTCTCAGGCTGATATTCCATTAACATTATTTAGCTGAAACATTCTTAACCGATAGATGATAACCATCCTTTATTTATTGCATTTTCCACACTTAGTCTTTAAGCATAATACAGAAAACGAAGTGACAAAAGAAAAGAAAACAAAAACACCATGCCAAGGGTTCTTAAACATTTTAATCTGAGGACCCAAATAAGAAAATCAGTACCATACTAGGATGGAAGGAGAGGATTATTATCATATTGACATCATAGCCATAAACAGGCAAATAACAATGGCGATAGATAGATAGAGTTAGATACTTTATTAATCGCCAAGGGAAAATTCACATACTCCAGCAGCAGCATACTGATAAAAACAATATTAATTAAAGAGTGATAAAAACGCAGTGCAAGTTAAAAAAAAAAAAAAGCAAGGTGGAGAGTGCAAGGCAGGTATAACAGACAATAATCTTATATAGTGTTAACGTTTACCCAAAAGGTGGAATTGAAGAGTCGCATAGTGTTGGGGGGGAATGATCTCCTCAGTCTGTCAGTGGAGCAGGACAGTGACAGCAGTCTCTCGCTGAAGCTGCTCCTCTGTCTGGAGATGATCCTGTTCAGTGGATGCAGTGGATTCTCCATGATTGACAGGAGCCTGTTCAGCGCCCGTCACTCTGGCCACAGATGTCAAACTGTCCAGCTCCATGCCTACAATAGAGTCTGCCTTCCTCACCAATTTGTCCAGGCATGAGGCATCCCTCTTCTTTATGCTGCATCCCTAGCACACCACCGCGTAGAAGAGGGCGCTCGCCACAACCGTCTGATAGAACATCTGCAGCATCTTATTGCAGATGTTGAAGGATGCCAGCCTTCTAAGGAAGTATAGTCGGCTCTGTCCTCTCTTGCACAGAGCATCAGTATTGGCAGTCCAGTCCAGTTTATCATCCAGCTGCACCCCCAGGTATTTATAGGTTTGCACCCTCTGCACACAGTCACTTCTGATGATCACAGGGTCTGTGAGGGGCCTGGTCCTCCTAAAATCCACCACCAGCGAATTGGCTTTGCTGGTGTTCAGTTGTAGGTGGTTTGAGTCGCACCATTTAACAAAGACCTTGATGAGGTTCCTATACTCCTCCTCCTGCCCACTCCTGATGCAGCCCACAATAGCAGTGTCGTCAGCGAACTTTTGCACGTGGCAGGACTCCGAGTTGTATTGGAAGTGCGATGTATATAGGCTGAACAGGACCGGAGAAAGTACAGTCCCCTGTGGCTCTCCTGTGTTGCTGACCACAATGTCAGACCTGCAGATCCCGAGAAGCACATACTGAGGTCTGTCTGTAATAATTTTATTATTATAATATTCATATTCATATATTCATATAATAAAAAACTCGGTTCTGCAATATTTCTCACATGAATATTACTAAATGAGAAAAGTGGAAAGCAAACACAACAATAATCATGATTCAAAAATGGAACAGATTTCTGAGGTATATCACTGCCAGTGTAAATGCATACTGTAAGGTTTAATTAAGGTGAGAGAAAAACATTTTTGGGGTGTGGCGCAAAGTATGATCATTTTTGAAAGATTAGTATGAATGGTCACTGAACTTAGTTACTTGATTCATGGTAAGAAAATAAGAAATTAAGTAGTCAAAAACACAATCAACAGATGCCGTTTATTTACTTTGTCTTGAATAACATTTTTAAATAAAGTTTTTCATTTAACACTTCAATAAACTGAGAAAAAAAGTAGCTCAATTTTTCCTAAAATTGCACACACTATTTGTATTTTATAAGGTGCATTGTTTGGTGAACTGTCCAGTTTGAAATGCTTAATGCTACTGACTGACATCATGCAGCTTGTCTCAAGCTTTGGATATTTTACGGTGTTCTTATAGTTCTCACTGATCGAACAAACATGTCCTTCACACTACCATTTACTGTGGTAGTACGCAAAACAACGGTGTTGACGTATCACAGGGAGCTTTTGTTATAAAATATAAAAGGCATTTCCCACAACACCACCTACTGTCAAACAAACAGTGAATCAGTCAAAGTGAGACAACTGTATAAGAAAGGGGGGCAAGATGAGGGAATAACACATGGACACGCTTGTGAGGTGAAGGGACCCCAGCACTACTTTGAAATGTCAAAGTAGTGCTGTAACAGATGCAATGGAAGAATGTGACAATTTTCAGTGTGTTATGAAGGGAACCTCCTCAATCCCACTAACATGCCTTCCAATGAGGAAGCAGAGCCTGGGGACTCGGAGGTGGACTCCCCCATCTCTGGGACTGAGGTCACCGAGGTGGTCAAAAAACTCCTTGGTGGCAGGGCCCCGGGGGTGGATGAGATACACCCAGAGTTCCTCAAGGCTCTGGATGTTGTAGGACTGTCTTGGTTGACACGTCTCTACAACAGAGTCCTGGAGGGTGCATGGGAGTTTGCCCAACCAGTCTACATGTGTTTTGTGGACTTGGAAAAGGCGTTCGACCGTGTCCCTCGGGGAATCCTGTGGGGGGTGATCCCGGGAGTATGGGGCACTGGACCTCCTGATAAGGGCTGTTCGGCCCCTGTACAACCAGTGTCAGAGCTTGGTCCGCATTGCCGGCAGTAAGTCGAACCCGTTTCCAGTGAGAGTTGGAATCCACCAGGGCTGCCCTTTGTCACCAATTCTGTTCATAACTTTTATGGACAGAATTTCTAGGCCCAGCCAGGGTGTTGAGGGGGTCCGGTTTGGTGGACTCAGGATTGGGTCACTGCTTTTTGCAGATGATGTTGTCCTGTTTGCTTCATCAGGCCATGATCTTCAGCTCTCTCTGGATCGGTTCGTGTGAAGCGGCTGGGATGGGAATCAGCACCTCCAAATCCGAGACCATGGTCCTCAGCCGGAAAAGGGTGGAGTACCTTCTCAGGGTGGGAGGTGAGATCCTGCCCCAAGTGGAGGAGTTCAAGTATCTCGAGGTCTTGTTTACAAGTGAGGGAAGAATGGAGCGTGAGATCGACAGGCGGATCGGTGCGGCGTCCGCAGTGATGCGGGCACTGCATCGGTCTGTCGTGGTGAAAAAGGAGCCGAGCCGCAAGGCAAAGCTCTCAATTTACCAGTCGATCTATGTTCCTACCTTCACCTATGGTCATGAGCTATGGGTAGTGACCGAAAGAACGAGATCATGAATACAAGCGGCTGAAATGAGTTTCCTCCGTGGGGTGTCTGGGCTTTCCCTCAAAGATAGGGTGAGAAGCTCAATCATCCAGGAGGGGCTCAGAGTAGAGCCACTGCTCCTCTGCATCGAGATGAGTCAGATGAGGTGGCTCGGGCATCTGAGCAGGATGCCTCCTAGACGCCTCCCTGGTGAGGTGTTCCGGACACGTCCAACCGGGAGGAGGCCCCAGGGAAGACCCAGGACACGCTGGAGGGACTATGTCTCCCGGCTGGCCTGGGAACACCTCGGGATTCTCCCGAAAGAGCTGGAAGAAGTGGCCAAGGAGAGGGAAGTCTGGGCATCTCTGCTCAAGCTGCTGCCCCCGTGACCCAACCTCGGATAAGCGGAAGAGGATGGATGGATGGATGAAGGGAACAGAGTGAATAGGGTTGGCATATATATGTTGTATACTAAAAGCAATTTCCATACACATGGACAACCTGTGGGTGCTTCATCCAGAGTTCACTGTTATGGCATACATTGAATCTAAATCTGTAGCAGAGGTACAAAGAAGACTATTCATTAAGTTTAATGTGCCTCGACGAGGAAGAATTCCATCTTGTAACACTGTTTTACAGTGGCCCAACTAATTTCAAATTACTGGTAGTGTAAAGGACATGTCCTCACAGGTGGCACAGTGGTAGTGCTGCTGCTTTGCAGTAAGGAGACTGTGGAAGATTGTGGGTTTGCTTCCCGGTTCCTCCCTTTGTGGATAGCGCTTTGAGTACTGAGAAAAGCGCTATACAAATGTAATGAATTATTATTATTATTATGTTTGTTTGATTGCTGAAAATACAAAATTCAAGCTGGGATGAACTTGACTAATTTTACCACACAAGATTGGACAACCAATCACAAATACGTCACTGGGTGACAACCCACAGTTTAAGACAAACTGCTCAAGGCTAATTGTATGCACAGTAAATCTTTGGATAATAACGAGTAACAGATTAGAATAGACTAGGGGTTACGTATAATGCAGGGGTGTCAAATTCAAGGCCCACCTTTTTGAAGAAGTTTGCCTTATTATCATTTAAAATATGTTACACATGGCCTGCGATAATCGTTAAATTCTCAAAGACCGCTTTTAATTTGAGTTACATATATAGATTTTATTCATATATAATTCAGCCAGGTTACATTAACATCTGACATTAAATACAACTCCAGTGTCCACTTGTGTTTATCTGCACTGCACTTCACATCGCTGCTACTAACCTGTAGTTAAAATGGAAATGGGCTTCTAATGACCCAATAAGAAAAGGTGACATGCCACACTGACATAAAGAACTTTAGTGTTTTAGGATGATGCCAAAGACGTGATGATCGCATGAACAAAATGGTATCTCAGCTTCCCACATGACTCTGCTGCCACTACACCCACTTTTTAAAGCTTCTCAGGTTGGTGTCTGGGCTGACCACCCTTCCATGGCACTTGCCCTACACAATTCTTTTGTCTTTTCCACTGATGTGATTATTGTATTTGGATAGAAAACACGTTTGCATTTCCACTCCTGTTTAATTTGACGGCTATCTGTTTTTGACCAGGTCTGAATGTGGACTGTGTAATCCATCACCTGTTTTTTTTAATGTGGTCAAGTGCTGCAAATGAATGCTGGAGTAAACAGACTCTGCATTGATGTCATTTTTTCACTGCATGCTGATTTCCAGCCTGAGGCTGCTGGTAGCTTTCCTATCCAGCCAGCCAGATTATACGATTGTAATGACTAAAGAACTCGTGTGTCTTTTTTAGAAAAGAAAATATGAAGGTGATTGTCCGTTGATATATTCCAGCCCATGCTGGGTATATAAAATGTTATTTTTGTCCCTTAGTAAAAGTGAGTTTGACACCCCTGCTATAATTTGTCTATTATGCTCCATTCACACTGCAACTCAACTCCGATGTATTTACTCATATGTATGAGATCAGAACATTTCAAAGTTTTGTATGTGGTACTAAATGATTAAAAATATATGCAACTTGAACATAACCTGTGTTTGAAAACTTGAATCGGGATTGGCTGTAAATTTACCCTCACCAATTAATTTTACATCAGTGTTTATGCAACCTTCATTTTATGCCATAATGAAAGTCACAATAGATGTAAATATTGACTCAGCATGCAAAATATTGACTTTCAGTGGAAAGAAAGCAAAGTGTCAGACTTAAATAGGATTTGGGTTCTCTATTCCCAGCCAATACAGCCCAATTGCTACAGGTTGCTTCATGTGCATATTTTCCCAGGGAGTCTCGCAGATAGACATTGACATAAGTAATCAAACATTCTCCTTGGCATTTTGTAATTGTCAAATCACTGTTTTGCATCAAAACCCTCTGCTTCTCTGCCCAACCAGTTCTGGCTCCTCTCTCATGTACACAGGTGTCTATGTACTAATACAGTAGTGATAATTGCACTCAAAGTTACAGGTACAATATTTCTGTTCCTTGCCATCTTTTGCTGGAACCAATATTAATTTAGCACAGCAGTCAGCATGCTGTTTGTGTTCACAGTGGTCTATTAGCCTGCATCCCTCTTGCAGATTTGTTTATATTAATTATGTGCACTCAAGGCATATTCAGGATAGATATCTGGGCACACTCACATCAAATTTTGGAACACATGCAAAATTAATTTGAACTTGAATTTAATTGGTTTTATTTTGTTATGTACCAATACATGACTAATCTATATATATAATTCACTAAGCAGCCGCCAGCGCAAGCAAGACACCCATGAAGCACGCAGGACACAGCCACGCCCACCAACTCTAAGACCATTGGATACAACGACAACTCGCAGAGCCACACCCACCAACTCAGACGCAGCAACTCACAAAGCACTGCGTCATTGGATACAACGACAACTCGCAGAGCCACACCCACCAACTCGGACGCAGCAACTCACAAAACAGAGCGTCATTCGCGTTTGTCTATGTTACACTCCGCATGCACCTCTGAACTACGTTGACTTTTCATTATTCTTTTCGGTTACGACGCACGACCGCGTCCACCATCGTAAACTGTTTTACATGCCATGGTCTTAGAGTTGGTGGGCGGGTCTCTGTGAGTTGCTCTTGTGAGCAGGCACATGACCAGGCAGTGTGTATGCTTCGAGAATGAGGGTGAACGAGGCAGGACCATCTAAGAAGAGGCATGTTTGACGCGGATGTGAATCGCTGTATGCACCGTGTAAAACAGTTTGTGAGGGGTATCCCATGGTCTTAGAGTTGGTGGGCTGGTCTCTGTCAGTTGCTCTTGCAACCAGGCACATAACCAGGCAGTGTGTATGCTTCAAGTGCGAGGGTGGACGCGACAGGACCATCTAAGAAAAATCATGTTTGTCGCGGATGTGAATCGCTTAATGAGCGTGTGACGGCGGTCCTCCAATTGTCAGTCAGGGACAATTGTATGTTGCCCTCTCCAGAGTTCCATCTTTTCATTCACCTACAGTCGTATCCTCAAACCCACCCCATTTGGACAACTGTGTCTTTTAGGAAGTGTTCACCCATCAATACATAATTATGCGGCGTATGCTACGCCGTGGGTTGGCTAGTAAATGCATTAATGTCAGCCCTTAAAGCCCTCATTGTAGCAGTGGTCCTTAAATTCTGTCCTTGTGAGTCTGTGTTGTTGTTCCAGCCAAAATCACAATCAGTGATTCGTTTTTACCTCTTACCAATCTTTTTTCTCTTCTCTTATTCTGCATTCAGTAAAGCTCATTAATATGAATTTTATTTTTATAACACACTAGCCGTCCCCCACGGATCTACCCACTTAGTAGTGAAACAGGACAAACTTTAAAAATCAATTAACAAAAAGGTATCGCTAGCTAAGCGGAAGCAAGGTACGCTCCAAAATGCAGAGGTAGACCAACTCCCCACTCCTGACCTCACACTTCCTCCTCTCCTTGGTCCGCAGCCTCTGTCTTGGATTAGCGCAAATATATCGCTCCTACAAGTGAACTATGATTCTTAGTGCAATGAGAGAAGTCGTAAAATCAACCAGAATGTTCAAGCAAATTCTAGAAAAAAAACCAGATCTAAATCTGTTAAGTAGTTCTCTCGTTCGCAAGCTAAGCGGATATAAGGTACACCCCGAGGCTGGCATGTGAGTGGGGAGGGCCCCGTCCCCTCCCTTCGGCCCACAGCGTCTCTCAGATTCACGTAAATAATATGGTACCACAAGCAAACTATGAAACTTAGTGTGATGAGAGAAGTCGCAAAATCAACCAGAATGTTCAAGCAAATTATTGAAAAAAAACAACCTAAATCCTTTTAAGTAGTTCTCTCGTGAAAAGTGGACAGACATACAGACAGACAGGCGTTGGATTTTATATAGAGAGAGATTTACAAATATTTGGATTTTTACTATATCTTTAAATGCAAACATCCATTTTAATCTTACCCTGTTAATTTAGCTTTTTCTGTGTAGTTTGCTCTCTTAATGATTGTGTTCCAATAATGACAGGGAAATATCATTGAAAGATGACAGGGTGCAAAACCATTGGTGTGATTACTAATAAGAAATTGATTAAATAACCAGAATGCTTGGGACAGTTGATGAAAATCTTAAGAACCAAGTAAATAAAAAACACTAAATTATCCACATGTAACATACATAAATGTTTGGAACATTCTAATAAACATTCAACAAACTTTGTACTTACTGCATTGACTCTAAAACATAGAAAAAAGGAAATAATGTCATATGAATAATGAAGTTGGTTGAAAAAAAAAAAAAATACAATAACATGGGGTTCTCAGGCCCAAGTATGACAGCTACTCATACTAAAATATTGGCAATAAACCTCTGGCTTCAAAGACCAGCTTGTCTCCCAACTGCTTCTTTTAAATTATAGTAGTGAAAAAGTCCAATGGAGTATTTAGGATTGAGGTGGATTCAGGTAAAGATTCATTATTTTATGAAGTATGCACCAACAGAGGGGCTTATCAGGGATATTACTGTTTTAAATAAAGAAACGTTGAGGTCACCATTACAAATGGACTCAGTCTGCTGGATGTCCTTCATTCCAACAAGCTTAAGGGAGCCCTGTTATGTGGATTGCCAAATTCTCTATAACAAGACAAAGGAATATATCAAAGCAACAGTCTTAAGTAAGCTAGGTTCATTTGCATAGCACATTCAAGAAATGTATTAGTTTGCACAAATCAGCATACAGGTAAATGGTATAATCAATACAACTCTCTTAAATTTGAGGGTCTCAAAATAATTAAGCAGATTAAATGTCTTTGGCATGCATGTATATCTAAAGAGAATCTTCTTATATGTAAATCCTTATTACATGACAAAATAAAAAGCATCAATTGTCATTACCTTGTTGTTCTCTGAGTAACTGTGCTGGGTACAAATGGTGCAGAATGTCTCAGTTAAACAGAACAGACACAATCAGAAGCAATGCACAAAGAAATAACAAATCACACCAGGATTTTTTTGTTACCATGCTTTACAAACATTTAAAAAATATTAAAACATCTGATAACCAAATAATCATATTAAATCACAAAAATTAAATCCAATTTAGGGTTGTGGAGTCCTAAATACAAAATGAGAGTATTGGGCACAAAATAGGAACACAAAATGGAAACGTACTTGAGGACAGGAAAGTTACAAATGTGATTCGTCTTTAAGAAAGACGACAAAACGGATCCTGGCAATTACAGACCAATAAGCTTTACTTCTGTACCATCCAAAATGATGGAAACTATAATAAGAATAAGAAATAAATTAGAAAGGTACATAAATGTAAATTATGACGGGCAGTATAGGTTTATTAGTAGAAGATCTTGACAAACCAATTACAGTGGAACCTTGGTTTGCAAGCATAATTCGTTCCGGAAACGTGCTCGTAGTCCAAAGCACTCGTATATCAAAGTGAATTTCCCCATAAGAAATAATGGAAACTCAGATGATTTGTTCCACAACCCAAAACTATTCATATAAAAATGATTAATACAAAATATAAAGTAAAAAATACATAAAACAAATTAACTTGCAATTTACCTTTGAAAAGAATCATGGCTGGTGTGAGTGAGTTTCTAAACTCTTGTGGGATTGCACCCATCGGGACGACACGCGGAAGAGCGTCCCAAAGCAATCGCATTCTCCCAGCGCTGTAGCAGTTCTCCGTAAAAGCGAATCCGAAAAGATCGCGGACATGCTATAAGCGCCAGCCGTCAATGGATGATACAAGGAACAAGGAACATTATAAATGTGCAGGGCCCTGACTGACTGCTGTGTCTGTGTATAAATAACTGCGCTGTTGCTGTTTCAAGCTGAATAAAGCTTGTGTTGCTAAAGTACTGAGACTCAGCTTCGTGTTTTAGGGTGCAAGACGGGGACTCGCATGTCACAGTACACACGCGTGTGCGAGCACACACACACACACACACGAGCGCACACAGTCACAATGCTAATGCTGTAGTAAACACTATACGCTCGTATGGATGTTGACTATATGAGTGAGGCACGCCGACTCAGACGGAGAATAGGAGACGATTGCCCACAATCCCGCAGTGAGAGAGAGAGAGAACAACTATCAGCTCAGTTGTGATCACATGACGCTCAGCAGACAAAGCGTATACAGTACATACTACTCGTACTGCAAGACCTCGCTCGTTTATCAAGTGAAAATTTATTAAAAATTTTTGCTCGTCTTGCAAAACACTTGTAAACCAAGTTACTCGCAAACCGAGGTTCCACTGTATTATGATTTTGTTTGAGCAGGTTATTGCAGTAGTTGACAAAAGCAAAGCATATTTCGCATCGACTTTCAAAGAGTATTTGGTGTGGTTCCATAAAAAAACTCACACTGTTCCATTCCTTCTGAACCTGTGTGGTGCTGAGGTGTCACCCGTTGCATGGCTGCACTCAGGTCCTAATCTGGGATCCTGAGTTGGTTTGTCATGTGGTGGGTGCGGCAATGCGCTGTATCAGCGTGTGCTCCTAACCTCTCTCTCTCTCTGTCTCTCACAGTCAAATTTTATTCTGAAACTAGAAGTGATAGGCATCAACCTACAAAACTGGATCTCAAGGTGGTTAACCGTCAGGAGACAAAGAGTACAGATATCATCAGGGGAATCCCTCAGGGATTTGTCCTTGGGTTGTTGTTTTGTCTAATTTATATTAATGACCTTGATTCCAGTTTAGTTAGTAAACTTTTGACATTTGCGCATGATACTAAAAAAATTGGAGTAATAGCAGACACTGAGGAGGCAGCAAAAATAATTCAAGAAGACAGAAAGTCTTTAGAACTGGGTGAACACTTTGGAAATGTAGTGTACAGTTGCCCATTAACCTGCCACTCATTTCTTTAAGATGTTGGAGGCTGATAATACCTAATTCTTGAAATAATAAAATCATAAAAGCATGCGTGAAGTTGATAAGTTTGACTAATATAGTGTAGCTCACTTTTTACCTTTTTTATAGCAATTTTATATTAAAAGGTGTCATTTTTAACCTAAACATAGAAATTAAAATGTGCAATCTAATAGCAAAAAAAAAAAAACACAAAATGCACAAGGATATAATTTTAAGTTACTCTGGATTGGTGTCACATTTAAAGATCTTTGCTCTGTTTGTGTCTGACTAGATTGTCTAAACACAAAGCAAAAGACCATTTATTTACTGCTAAGTGAAACAAAACAGTATAATTTGCTCCCCAGGGTGCAATGACATTTCTTTCCCTCATATTGTAGCGGAGGTGTTTCACTAATATATCCTGCATCTACAGAGGCAATCATCTTTATTGATCCATACCACTGTGCCTACATGAAGTATATGGATGCTGAACCATAAAGTTCTGTACTGAGAGACACTAATGAACTTCTGTACCCAGATTAATCAAGTGCGACTGCTTGGCAAGACAACTGTATGCTGGTATGAACTAATAAATGATATTCTTACAAAACAAATAATACTTTGAATAAGTGGTTATATTGCATATGGCTTACTACATAGGGTAGGGTTAATGTTTAATAATGAAATCTCTTGATAAGGGTACCTTCCTCTCTGTACAATAATGTGTGTGATTTGGCTTCTTAAAAGTCTGGTTCAAGAGGCAGAACATCCCCACACAATTACACCTTTAAATACAGCACATTGTTTTCTCCATTTGTTCCTTGGGTTCCATCTTCCACACCCATGACACCTCCTGTGCAGCAGCACAGCCTTTGACACAACAGATGAGGCCTGTCCTGTAAAAGAGTGGCTCTTATGCACTTAGGCACAGTTTGCCATACCAGAGATCCAGCCGAGGTGTTTTGACAGAAGCCACCGTGAACCTAAGCACTGAAATCAGATAACACTTTCTCCATATAAACCAGCAAAAATCAAGCAGAAATACGTATGTGATGATCAGGAGATTTTGCTCATCCACCCATCTATCTATTATTAAACCTGCTTAATCCAGTTTGTAAACTGGAAGGGGTGCAAATCTGCCAAAGGGAACATTTATACACATCTACACTTAGGCCATTTAGAATTGCTAATTAAACCTAGTATGAACATCCTTTGTTTGTCGGAGATAGACCAAATATCAAGAGCAAAAAATACAAAGAGATGCACAGAGAAGGTGCAAACTCCACACTGACAGCACTGGGGCCAGAACGCAAATCTGATACTTTGAAACAATGAGATCACTTCACTAACCGCTGTGTCACTCACACACTGTGACTAATAATGTGTGCAGAGCAGACAGACATTGAAACAATTTCCAAGAGCCAAACTGCTTATAGTAATAGCAGCTATTTTCATCTACCAGACTGTTTCCAATCTGTTTACACACTTTTTTTTGCATATTTTATGGGCTTTTGCAGTTATAGTTAAAATCATCTTCTGTTGGACCCATGCTGTATTTTGGCACATTAATACACTGTGAGAGAGATTCCTACTGTTCTGAGCCCTGCTTCCCCCCCTCGTGCTGCACAATACCATTTAATTCCTACATGTAAAGTGTATTTCAGATTCTCGACAACATACTCAGCTATTTTTATGCGATAACGCCTTCCTTTATACACTGTTTTTAATTGAAATGCAGGCAATTCATGGTAGTCTGCTCATTCTGATTTCACAATGCTTTTCCAAGTCTGCTGGGACCCTCCTTTGAAAACTAAACACCATCGCTGGACTGATTTGAAACATTAGTCTGCTGTCATTTTCAATTAGCTTTCTACATGAATAGGCTCTATGTTGTTCTAAAAGGTTCTCCTTGGCATATCTTGTTATGAGAAATTTGACCCAAGATCAAAGTCAACATTTCCAGGTCTTATTTCCTGTTATGCAGTGAGATAGAAAGATAAATGCATTGCATTTAGTGCAGAGATCGTGAAGGTCTTTATGTATCCTTGGCTTTAAACTAAGAAATCAGGTAAAGACACAAAAAGGACATGTCATGGACTGATATTTATCACAAGGTAAGCACCGCTGGCATAATTGTCCAAAATCAGAGACTCAGTTCTTTACCATACTGACCTTTTTATTTTTTGGTATCACTATGGCACAGTACTTACAACTGTTACCTCCCAGCTTCAGTGGTGTTGGTTTAATTCCTGGCTGAGTAGAATTATCATGTACTTACCGTCTCCCATTGAGTTTTCCCCTGAGTTCTGGTCTCTGAGGTAGCTGACCACTAGTAAATCAAAAGGACTCTGCTCTGTTGGGCCCTTGAGCAAGACCCTTAACCTGCAATTGCTGAGCGCTTTGAGAACTGAGAAAAGCATTATATAAATGCAAAGAATTATTATTATTATTATTATTATTATTATTATTATACCACTTTGTCCTGCTGAGAGTCACTGTGGTAAAAGGTTGGGCAGAACAAAGCTAGTCTCTCTTTTCCCCAGTAATAATGTATGTTCAGGCTGTATAACTTGCATCTGGCCCCAGCCCAGCTCACAAACAATGAATTATTTGTCCATCATGCAAATTAAATCAATGCTTTTAGATCTGAGGGTGCTGATTCTCCTCTACACCCACCTGTGTAATAATCCATTGTCCATTGGAGATCACAAACAGGTGGTGCAAAAAAGCAGCATCAATAGACAGTCTAGATGTAACCCTCTTGGAGTAATCTCAACTCTGCTAATTCTTCTTTGTATGCTGTTCGTGAAAATTAAAAACAGTTAAAGAGATAATATGCACTCTAGGAAAGTACTAATCACCAAATTAAATAAATCTGACTTAAATTCAAGTGTGCAAATGCAAATCTTTGCAAATCAAGAGTCAAAATATTCTAACAATAGCATTTTTGTCCAGACTTCATCTACCCATGCAGCTTTGTCATTGCAAACTTCTGAAAGTTCCACAGATACCTCTAGAAATTAACACAAACCTATTAGATGCTTTTAATAAGTCTGAGTTAATTTCTAGAGCTTTGGGCAAAGTGGTGGCTCTGAGGCTAGAGATCCTCTACCTTAGTGGCTAGAGAGGTTGCTGGTTTGAACCCTGTAAACAGAAGAAGCGACTCTACTCTGTTGGGCCCCTGAGCAAGGGCCTTCACCTGCAATTGCTTTGCCCCTGGTATGACGTTCCAGCCCTGCAAGCCAGTCCTCCAACTTGGGGGTTGGTGGCAGGATCGGCACTCCAGCCACTGTAAAAAAGCTTAAAATTTTCCAGAGTGGTGCAGATGTGTCACCCACTTCCCTCAGGCCCCAATCCAGGTGGTTCGTTGAGTGGTGGGTGCAGTAAAGTGCTATTAGCACATGCTTGCAAACTTTATTAAATGCTTCTAGCACTGAGCAGGGCACTATACAAAACAATTTACAATACAATTTGTTTATGTATAGCCCAAAATCACACAAGAAGTGCCACAATGGGCTTTAACAGGCCCTGCCTTTTGACAGCCCCCCAGCCTTGACTCTCTAAGAAGACAAGGAAAAACTCCCAAAAAAACCCTTGTAGGGAAAAAAAAACATGGAGGAAACCTTGGGAAAGGCAGTTCAAAGAGAGACCCCTTTCCTGGTAGGTTGGGCATGCATTAGGTGTCAAAAAAAGGGGTAAATACAATACAATACAATACACAGAACAGAACACAAGTAATCCTCAATACAATATAATAGTGCAATATAGAAATATTACAAGTACAGAGCAGAATTCAATAGTAGATGATATCACAGAATACGATTTGGATTTGTTCAGAGTTCTGGAGACCTCAGCCATCAAGCTGCCTCCCCCTATTGGCCATTCCACAGCTGAGTCAGCGCTGGGCCAGCCAATCTGATGAAAGGACCCCTCTACCTCACGATTCCTGTGATCCTCCATCAGAGATGACTTTACATTAGGCAGGCAAAACAACTTGGCCGGTGGGCAGTGGCAACAAATGCCACATTTCAGTATTCTGAAGAGAAACAGAATAGGTGAGGGTTAGTAACAAATTATAACTATCATATTACTTATGTTTTAGTGCTAATGACCAACAACAGAGATGCAGTCTGTACAGTTAATCAACAGCTCTAGTCAGGGTATGCTAAACTGAAGTAGTGAGTCCTCAACTGGGATTTGAAAGCTGAGACTGAAGGGGCACCTCTTATAGTAGCAGGCAGACCATTCCAAAGTTTAGGGGCCCTGTAACTAAAAGCACAACCTCCCACTGTTATTTTATTAATCCCTGCAATCATAAGCATACCGACATCTTGAGATCTTAATGTACGCTCTGGTTTGTAAGTCATGATAAGTTCAGATAAGTAAGCCGGACCTTGGCCATTTAAGGCTTTACATGTTAAAAGGAGGATTTTGAAATCCGCCCTAAACTTAACCGGGAGCCAGTGTAACGATTTAAGAACTGGAGTTATGTGTTCATATTTTCTTGATCTTGTAATAATTCTTGCAGCAGCATTTTGGATTAACTGAAAGCTGTATAAAGAACAGTTTGAACATCCAGTGAACTCCGCTTTGCAATAGTCAATACTACTAGAAATAAATGCATGAATTAATTTCTCAGAATCCTGCTTATTTAGAAAATGCCTTAATTTCCCAACATTTTTAAGATGGAAGAAACATGATTTAGACAACTTTGTAATGTGCGCTTTAAATAACATACTAGAGTCCTAGATTGCGGGCTGATTCAGTAAAATTAATGGTGATTCCAACTGAGTTAAATGGTGACAAAATATTGTTGTGATCAGTGTAATTCCCTCCAATAATAAACTTCTCTGTCCCAGTACTTTGCCCTGCAGGACACCATATTTCAGTTCTGTGTATAATGATGGAGTACACACTACACCAGGGGTACTCAAAGTTTTTGAATGCCGGTCCACATTCAGTTCGCCACCAACCATCGGGGTCCGCTATAGCTAGGTTTACCGTATAGGTCTGTAGGACTGTAGGTGTAGGTCTGTAGGAGGCTAGTAATAGATTCAACACAAATGATAAAATTTTTACAGAAGACCAAGACATGCACAAAACATGGAAAACAATTCAAAAAAGTCACATGACTACTTGCAATTAACACACCAATTACAACAGTTAGTATGTAAATGATTGTCACTCAGTGTGAAGTGTGAAACTGTTGTTTCGATTTCATAATGGCAGCATAGTTCGGTGAGTAACCAGTCAGTGCAATTCTTATTGCATTCCTGAGGTTCTGGTCGGTAAATACACTTCGATGTTTCGTCTTGATAGTGTTCATAGTGGAGAACGCACACTCACAAGAATATGTTGAACCAAACATAGTGAGCACGGAAATCGCCAGTTTCTTTGCAGCAGGATACTGAGAATCTGGAACAAACTTTGACCAAAAAATTGTTATGCCGACTTCGTTCAATTTTGCTTTCAAAACGTGAGAAGCTTGCAAATCAGCTGCTTCCATTTGCAACAGTGACGGGTTTGAGTCCATTCACCGTCAGGCTGGACAATGAAAGGATCAGCAACAAACAAAAACACAGGCTTCAGTTTTCTGAAATCCTTAAAACGTTCATCAAACTCGACCTTCAAATGATGTAGAAATGTGGAAATCAACTGAAAACATGCCTGTTGATCAGCTGTCATGCAGCTCTTCAGGTTTGGGAAATGCAGCATCTTGCCACCTTCCAAGTCATTGATGAAAATGCTCAGTTTTGTTTCAAAGGCACAACATTTTTCTTGCAATTCGACAACGGTTTTGTCTGCACCCTGAAGTGACAAATTCAGTGTATTTATATGTCCCATAATATCAACAAGAAATGCCAGCAGTGCGACCTTGTCACTGTCTTGAATAAATGTTAAAAATTCTGCAGCTTCTTTGTATTCAAGGACTGCAGGAAGTCAGCTACATCTTCACGGAGATTCCAGAACCTTTCCAACACACGGCCCTTGCTTAACCATCTGACGTCATTGTGAAGCAGCAAATCTCCAAATTCTGCAGACATCTCTTCAAGAAAAGAACGAAACAGACGATGCTGCAGAGACGAATTACATCGTAAAAAATTCACTAATTTCACAAGAGTAGACATCACTTCCGCCAGTTCGTCACAAAGTTTTGAACAGAGGGCAGACTGATGAATGATGCAGTGATAAGCAACAAGGTTGGGCTGAAGTGCCTTCATACGAGTGACAAGTCCTCTATCTTTACCAGTCATTGCTGGTGCCCCGTCTGTTGTAAGGGAAACCATTTTTGTTACATCCAATCCAGCTGCGTGCATAAACTGCGATAATGCTGAAAACACGTCCTCACCGCGGGTCTGTTTTGCTAGCGGTAGTAATGTCAGAAAGTCTTCAACAAAATTATGGCCATCAAAAAATCTTGTGAACATACAGAGTTGAGACATGTCAGTTTTATCAGTGGATTCATCGCACGCGAGAGCAAACAATTTAGCCTGTTTAAGATCTGATATTAACTGACCACCGACCACATGTGAATTTCCCATTAGGATTAATAAAGTATCTATCTATCTATCTATCTATCTATCTATCTATCTATCTATCTATCTATCTATCTATCTATCTATCTATCTATCTATCTATCTATCTATCTATCTATCTATCTATCTATCTATTGTCAGAAAGGTCATCTGCACGACGACTAGCAGTATTGTCAGATAATGGTATCTGCTGAATCAGTTCAACACACTTTTTGTCGCTAAACAGAACCGAAGAAGCAGACATCATGCATTCTTTAACAACCTCTGCATCAGTAAATGCTTTCTTATGTCTGCCAAGAACCCAAACAATGCGTAGCGAAGCTTCTGTAACATTTGATTGTGTGGTGGTCGCTTTCGTCATCAGCGATGAACTCGCTACCAACGACGACTTAAGGACGTCGATCTTATGCGAACGGAGCTCTGACTTTGGTGGATAGTTCGCATTGTAAAAAAGACCAAAAAATGCCAGATGACCAAATGCAAATTTTATATGCCAAACAGTTTTCAAAAATGCCAGATTTCAGTTATTTGGCATAAAAAATACCAGTTGGCAACCCTGCTACAGAGTAAATAATAAAACAACAATAATTTTGGTGCTTTTATATTCGGACTTTTGACTTACGCAGAAGACAGTCGCGGTCCGCCAAAAACGTCTTGGCGGTCCGGATTGTGGACCGCGGTCCGCCGTTTGAGTACCCCTACACTACACAATATCTAAGTATCTTGTCTTAATCCTTGTCCCAAAATATCATGTGTGATATCTTACTTTTTACTTTTTCTCTCAATAGGTGCCTTCTGCACCTGTCATTGTCCACTTATATAGCTGCCACCTTCATGAACCATCATTACCTTTTATTCAATCCTGATAATGTTGCATGGAGGGTCTAATTTTTAACATGAGCAGCTGCTGTTACTGTTATTACCCACCACTGGATCATGGGGTCAGCGTCAGATACTTTTTGGTTATGACTTTTATGAACGCCTCAGTCATTGAGATTTTGGGGATTTATTTAGAGCCCATGTCCAAGACCTTCACCCATGATGTTGTGATAATCACATTTATATATCCTAAAATATTGCTATATGCTGTCAGCGAAAGGTTTACGTTGGACTTCTTCAGAAAACATATATCATGCAACACATTTTTCAGAAGTCCAGACGTTGATTTCACATGTCACCACTTCTGATCGTCCTAGGTTAGCAACCTACCTAGAAACTGTAAATATATTTTTGCATAATAATAGTGCCCACTAAAACCAAAAAAAAAAAATTGAAAAAAGTACACGACTTCAGAATGACAGCAAAGTCCATATTTATCAAGTGTCTCAGAATTAATCTTAAGAATTGTAGCAAAAGTCATACTTGTATAAGAATCTGTCCTACCTCAGTGTCCTACACATACTCCCAGCTAGGAGTGAGAGTTCACATTTAAGTATGAATGACGTCACGACACCTTGATGTACTAAGGCTTACACCACAAAGATGACAATAGTAATAATATTAATAATAATAATAATAATTTTTCTTGACTTCTTAAAGAGTCAAGGCTGGGGGGCTGTCAAAAGACAGGACCTGTTAAAGCCCATTGTGGCACTCCTTGTGTGATTTTGGGCTATACAAAAATAAACTGTATTGTATTATATTGTAATAATATTCAAAGAGGTCGTAGAAGAAGAAGAAGGAGGACAACATAATAAGGTAGAGGATATTGCTCTAAGCTGCTCATAATTGTTGTCACTTAGCAACAACATAAACAATAATAACTATAACGACTGAGACACACACACACTGAATGACAGGAAACAAGAAATCAGACACATTTATTTAACAATGACTGCTCCAGGGATTGTTTCTTGATTGTACCCCAAGATTGTTAGAATAGGCTTCAGCTTCCCTGCAAGTCTGCTGAGGATAAAGTGTTTTTAGAAAATTGGATGGACGGATGGATGATCCATAGTCATGCTTTCAGATGAATCACCTACCTACTGTTATGGCCACAAGAAGCACTTCGTGAAGTAACAGATGCTGAAACTAGCCACATCTATTCTTGTGCCGTCTCTGAAGTCGCGTTTACCCTTCCAGTGGTACAATCATTTTCCACTTCACCATGCCCTGCTTCTCTCACTGATTCCCTCTTTATCTTCTGCAGGACGATATATATCCTCTCCTCCTGCCTTCCTGAATCTTCTTGGGCTTGTAATGTTTAACACAAATGTTCCAGGGGTTTGTAGAATGTCAGAGCTCAGCATACCTGTGTGCCATTTCACTGTCAGTCACACATCCAGCCATGCCTATCATCAGCATAATTTGCTTGCTATTATAATACAGTTTGCATCAATGACTTCCCAATATGGTGGATCTTCCAGTCGTTTGGCAGAGTCCAGGTTGGCAGAGCGCAGAAGGGACGTTAATGGAAGACAGCTGTCAATCTTCTGATGTGCAGAGGGAGGAAAGGAGAGAACAACATTGTCACATAGTAGCACCCTCTGAATTGGTGGAGAATTACCATTTTCTAAGCCCTTAAACTGTCTCCCATGCGCACACGCGTGACAGTATTGATACTATGATATAACTTCCAATTCATGCATGTGTAGCAATGCACAGTTGGGCAAATAATGTTTATGTGCATGCCAATTTTCATGAAGGCAGCTTGCTTTAATATTGTCTCACATGGCGTGGCAGGGAAATGTATAAATCTGCGCATTACCTCACATGTTGTAAGGGCATTTAAAGTTTGGTACAAAATTTAAGAAATGGTTGGTTATAACTAAATCAATATCTTTTTATTGTTTGTTGTTGTCTAGTATTTCTAAAACATTCTGCCTTTCCTGGGATGTGCATACTGGTCACCATCTACTCACAAGCTCGACTAAATCTTGTTGAAATTAGGAATCATTTCCTAAAGTGGGAAAACTGATCAAATAGTTTACTCTTAATAATAGGACCAAATCTGTGTCACTCTGAGATTTTGAATCAGTTAGAACTGTTTTCCTTCTTTGAGACTCTTGATAAATACAGCCAAAGATGTAAAAAAAACAATGACAAAAACAAGTTCTCCACTAAAAAAATCCTACAAAGACGGAACATCCCAGAATGCAAAAAACCCCCATTAAAATAGCTTGCATTTATAATATTGAATGAATGAATGAATGAATGAACATGTTTAGGTATACTATATAAGGTAGAACAGGATTGGATCTGGTTGCATCTGGTAAAACCTTGAGTAAGCAGACATCGATTCAGAATCTATATATATAATTCACTAAGCTAGAAGACAAGTAGCCAACCATGGAAAGCACACCGGAAGGGGCGTGGATTCACTAAGCCGCCAACAAGTAAGATACCCATGGCGCACGCAGAAAGGAGCCACGCCCACCAACTCTAAGACCATTGGATGCGACGACAACTCGCAGAGCCACGCCCACCAACTTGGACGCGACGCCTCGGAAAACATGCCGTCATTTCTGTTTGTCTGTGCCACAGTCCACATGCAGCTCTGAGCCACGTTAACTTTTCATTAGTCAACCTCAGTGGAACCTTGGTTCACACAGAGGCAGCGCCAGAGAGAGACAGAGGCACACACAGGCAGCGCGAGAGAGAGAGCCGCGCACACACAGGCAGCGCGACAGAGAGACAGAGGCACAGACAGGCAGCCCGAGAGAGAGACAGAGGCACACACAGGCAGCCTGAGAGAGAGAGAGACGCGCACACACAGGCAGCGCCACAGAGAGAGCCGCGCAATCCTTTAAAACTGAGGTTAAAACACAATGAAGGAAGCAGTCTTTAAAAACCAATAAGCCCTGTGCCTCTTTTTCATTAGCGTCTCACCTGCTTCACCGCCCTGCAACAGTCGAGACGCTTTCTCAGCAGCTGACCTTCTCTGTGCCTGACTCCACTACTGTCAGTCGCCTGATTAAAAATGGTGAACTCCTGCAATGTTACTATCTTGGTTGGCTTTTAAATAAAGTTCGGATTTGTTCAAATGTTCCTTTTTCCCCCTGTGCTTAAAACTCATTTAAAAAAAAAGTGTTTATACAACTGCTGCAATGTTACAGAGAGAGAGAGAGCTCCCGTGCTTCTGAGAGACAGAGGGGGAGGGGGCTAGCGTGCTGCTGAGAGAGACGGTTGGAGTCTCCCGTGCTGCTGAGAGAGAGAGAGAGAGAGAAAGGCTCGTGTGCTGCTGAGAGAGAGAGAGAGCATGCAGCTGAGCAGGAAGCCTGGGTGTTTATGTCAGTGTTATTCAATGTTTTTACTATTACACTGTGCATTCTATGGTGTAATGATTAACTATATTTGTGCTTAAAAATCTTTAAAAAAATATATTTAGATAGATAGATAGATAGATAGATAGATAGATAGATAGATAGATAGATAGATAGATAGATAGATAGATAGATAGATAGATAGATAGACATACAGTTCGTATGGTCTGGAATGGATTAATTGTATTTACATACAATCCTATGGAGGAAATTGCTTTGGTTCACGACCAAATCGGTTTACGACCAGAGGTTTGGAACGAATTATGGTCGTGAACCGAGGTTCCACTGTATATTGACTCTAGAAAACATGATCAGCAAGTCTTTGATAGGCTGCAACAAAATGATGAAAGAACGGGCACATTTTTTTCTCACAAGCTGGGTGGATGTGTGTTAGTTAATTAGTTACTCGAAGGATTTCAAGATTTAATATGCACAAGTGGTAACCCTGCAAAAGCAGCCCAAACCAGAAAAGACGGCTGGCAAAAAGTGGCTGACAAATTAAACGTGTGTGCATTGCACTTACTGAAAGCGGCGTTACAGATTTTGCAAATGTTCATTTTTTCTCTCTGCTTAAAAAACATGATTATGCGGCGTATACTACGCCGCGGGTTGGTATGCAGCGTGTAAAACAGTTTGTTTGTTGTGTATAATTTGCCTTTTACTTTAACACGAAGACAATTTCCTGTTAGATTTGCCTTTGCGATGACAATTGATAAGGCACAGGGCCAAACTTTCAAAAAGAAAACCAGTTTTCAGTCACGGACAGTTGTATGTTGCTCTCTCCAGAGTTCCATCTTTTCATTCACTTACTGGTATGCCTGCAGGAACACGTGCAGCGAGTGAGCGAGCGAGAGCGAGCGACACACACAAGCATACAGGCGCGCGAGAGAGAAAGCGCTGGACGCATAAGAATAATAATACTTCATTATATTGATATACCAGTGTTTTCAGTATTCAAAGCGCTATCCACACAGGGAGAAACCGGGAAGCGAACCCAAAACCTTCCACAGTCTCCTTACTGCAAAACAGTAGCACTACCATTGCGCTACAAGGCAGTTAAAGAATGCACCGGCCTCGATTTTGTTTTCACTTCTGTTTACGGCGATCGGATCATAGCGTGCATTGTTGCAATGTTACTTTTCTTGGTGGCTTATTACATTACGGATGTTCCATCCATCCATTGTCTCCCGCTTATCCGAGGTCGGGTCGCGGGGGCAGCAGCTTGAGCAGAGATGCCCAGACTTCCCTCTCCCCGGCCACTTCTTCTAGCTCTTCCGGGAGAATCCCAAGGCGTTCCCAGGCCAGTCGAGAGACATAGTCCCTCCAGCGTGTCCTGGGTCTTCCCCGGGGCCTCCTCCCGGTTGGACGTGCCCGGAACACCTCACCAGGGAGGCGTCCAGGAGGCATCCTGATCAGATGCCCGAGCCACCTCATCTGACTCCTCTCGATGCGGAGGAGCAGCGGCTCTACTCTGAGCCCCTCCCGGATGACTGAGCTTCTCACCCTATCTTTAAGGGAAAGCCCAGACACCCTGCGGAGGAAACTCATTTCAGCCGCTTGTATTCGCGATCTCGTTCTTTCTGTCACTACCCATAGCTCATGACCATAGGTGAGGGTAGGAACATAGATCGACTGGTAAATTGAGAGCTTCGCCTTGCGGCTCAGCTCCTTTTTCACCACGACAGACCGATGCAATGCCCGCATTACTGCGGATGCCGCACCGATCCGCCTGTCGATCTCACGCTCCATTCTTCCCTCACTCGTGAACAAGACCCCGAGATACTTGAACTCCTCCACTTGGGGCAGGATCTCGCTACCAACCCTGAGAGGGCACTCCACCCTTTTCCGGCTGAGGACCATGGTCTCGGATTTGGAGGTGCTGATTCTCATCCCAGCCGCTTCACACTCGGCTGCGAACCGATCCAGAGAGAGCTGAAGATCACGGCCTGATGAAGCAAACAGGACAACATCATCTGCAAAAAGCAGTGACCCAATCCTGAGCCCACCAAACTGGACCCCCTCAACACCCTGGCTATGCCTAGAAATTCTGTCCATAAAAGATATGAACAGAATCGGTGACAAAGGGCAGCCCTGGCGGAGTCCAACTCTCACTGGAAACGGGTTTGACTTACTGCCGGCAATGCGGACCAAGCTCTGGCACCGATCGTAGAGGGACTGAACAGCCCTTATCAGGGGGGCCGGTACCCCATACTCTCGGAGTACCCCCCACAGGATTCCCCGAGGGACACGGTCGAATGCCTTTTCTAAGTCCACAAAACACATGTAGACTGGTTGGGCAAACTCCCATGCACCCTCCAGGACCCTGCTAAGGGTATAGAGCTGGTCCACTGTTCCGCGACCAGGACGAAAACCACACTGTTCCTCCTGAATCCGAGGCTCGACTATCCGACGGACCCTCCTCTCCAGGACCCCTGAATAGACTTTTCCAGGGAGGCTGAGGAGTGTGATCCCTCTGTAGTTGGAACACACCCTCCGATCCCCCTTCTTAAAGAGGGGGACCACCACCCCGGTCTGCCAATCCAGAGGCACTGTCCCTGATGTCCATGCGATGTTGCAGAGGCGTGTCAGCCAAGACAGTCCTACAACATCCAGAGCCTTGAGGAACTCCGGGCGTATCTCATCCACCCCCGGGGCCCTACCACCAAGGAGTTTTTTGACCACCTCGGTGACCTCAGTCCCAGAGATGGGGGAACCCACCTCTGAGTCTCCAGGCTCTGCTTCCTCATTGGAAGGCATGTTAATGGGATTGAGGAGGTCTTCGAAGTATTCCCCCCACCGACCCACAACATCCCGAGTCGAGGTCAGCAGCGCACCATCCCCACCATATACAGTGTTGACACTGCACTGCTTCCCCTTCCTGAGACGCCGGATGGTGGACCAGAATCTCCTCGAAGCTGTCCGAAAGTCATTCTCCATGGCCTCCCCAAACTCCTCCCACGCCCGAGTTTTTGCCTCAGTAACCACCAAAGCCGCATTCTGCTTGGCCTGCCGGTACCTATCAGCTGCCTCCGGGGTCCCACAGGACAAAAGGGTCCTGTAGGACTCCTTCTTCAGCTTGACGGCATCCTTCACCGCCGGTGTCCACCAGCGGGTTCGGGGATTGCCGCCACGACAGGCACCGACCACCTTATGGCCACAGCTCCGGTCAGCTGCCTCATCAATAGAGGCACGGAACATGGCCCATTCGGACTCAATGTCCCCCACCTCCCTCGGGATGTGGTCGAAGTTCTGCCGGAGGTGGGAGTTGAAGCTACTTCTGACAGGGGGCTCTGCCAGACGTTCCCAGCAGACTCTCACAACACGTTTGGGCCTACCACGCCTGACCGGCATCCTCCCCCACCATCGAAGCCAACTCACCACCAGGTGGTGATCAGTTGACAGCTCCGCCCCTCTCTTCACCCGAGTGTCCAAGACATGTGGCCGCAAGTCCGACGACACGACCACAAAGTCGATCATCGAACTGAGGCCTAGGGTGTCCTGGTGCCAAGTGCACATATGAACACCCCTATGCTTGAACATGGTGTTCGTTATGGACAATCCGTGACGAGCACAGAAGTCCAATAACAAAACACCGCTCGGGTTCAGATCAGGGGGGCCATTCCTCCCAATCACGCCCTTCCAGGTCTCACTGTCATTGCCCACGTGAGCATTGAAGTCTCCCAGCAGAACGAGGGAGTCCCCAGAAGGTATGCCCTCTAGCACCCCCTCCAGGGACTCCAAAAAGGGTGTTTCACATGTTAATTTTTTTCCCTGTGCTTAAAAGACATTAAAAAAGTGTTTCTCAACTGTGACTCCGGAACAACTCAGTACGCAAGCTATATTAAGCGTCAACAACGAAGACTCGCTACATCTTAATGAACAAGTGCTGAAACTTATCCCTACCGACGAATTAACTTTCACCAGCGTGGCCTCCATCGTCACAGACGATCCCGCTTTCAGTCACGGACAATTGTATGTTGCTCTCTCCAGAGGTCCATCTTTTCATTCATTCACAGTGGTATCCACAAACCCACCCCATTTGGACAACTGTGTCGTTCAGCAAGTGTTCACCCATCAATACAAAATTATGCGGCGTATGTTATGCCGCGGGTTGTCTAGTTCTAATGTAATATGAAAGCACCTAGTTATCCGGAGGAGGACCAGTTCTGGTCTAAGACTCCAACTAACTGCTGAGCTCCTCACTCCTGTCATAATTGGTGGGGTTTACTACTTACATAAGTAACTTAATTTGTGCCTTTTGCTACAGTATTCACATCCAATATAAATCCAATTGTGATGACCAGAATAAACAATATAGTAGATGATGGTTAGGTTATGAGAAATCAAGTTCTGCTGCAAAACCCCCAAAAAAATGATGAAAGTTAATGGATGGGCACAATCACACATGTACATAATGTAACAGTGTGTCTTCATTCTGTGGGAGGAAACATGAGTCCCTTAAATAAAATTGTAAGAAAAAGGGAAGGACACTGACACTCCATACAGAGGACACTTCATGTAGAAATCCAAATGACGTCCACACCCAGTAAGCCAGCTGAATTATTCTAATACCATCTGAAATTGAAATAAAGTGCTACAGTTCTCAAACTTCATAAGCTGCAGTCAATGTAAAAAGTAAAAGGTAGACGTTAACACCAAATGATGAAAGAAAGCTGAATTGATAGACTCAGAGCTACAAAAGGTGCAGGTTAAGGTCAAAAGCAAGAAAAGGACAATCCCTACGCAGAACACAGAATTTTTAACATTACACACTGACACATCACTTTCATTTATTTATATTCAAAATCATTTGAGTACAAGTAAGTAAAATGTTTTAATATTTTGAAAGGATTTTTATGATATGTTTGCTAACAAAATGCCGCTGTAATTCCATCGAGATTTGCTGAAATGTGCAGGAATCATAATTGCTCATTAATCTCCCTTCTTCTGTCTGCTTTGTCTCTTGCAGCCTTGACAGGCATCAGAAGAGAGACTGGAGTGAGACGGATTCTCAGGCAGATCACCGCACTACTGATCAAGCGTTTCCACCATAGCAGAAGAGACTGGAAAGGGGCCATTGCTAACATTTTGCTACCAGTTCTGTTTGTTACCATGGCGATGGCTCTGTTCACAGTAAAGCCCCTTGTCATCGATTACCCGTCACTGAGGCTCACCCCCCAGTTATACAACAGCAGCAATCTCTTCTTCAGGTATATCACTTCACTTGACTTACAGGTGATGGAGAGTGAATGAAGTTAGATCAAGCGTAAAAAGTTATAAATGACAGATGCAAAGAATTACTTTAATAGAATTGAACTGATTTAATAACAGTCTGGATAGGTAGCTTCTTGGCCCTGTCTGTGTTGTGAGTCCTGGTTTGCTTTTTAAACATCTTTGATGTAACCATATTATTCCTGTGACCTTGCGTTAAAATAAAGACACTGTTCCTTTGGCATGGTAACTAGGAAGGGCATCCAGCCATAACAATATCTGCTCCAATAGCCTCAAAATCTGAGGGCCAACCTGGGTGAACCCCCGGAAATGGCCATTAAGTTGTCAGTGAGAGAGAGAAAGAGATGTGTATGTTAAATGAACTCATAAAATCAACCACTGCAGAGCCACTAACCATATTAATACACCTACGTATCCAGAGAACACGTTCCCCTGCATCATAATTACTTCTAGCCCCTCAATGACAGTCACAATCTTTTTAAACGTATAACCATAGCCTTGGTAGTCCTTGGCAGAAGTACTTTGCTTTTTGTTGGCCCCATGAATTGCAAACTTGGAAACTAGTTCACCAACCCTGTCATTTTTAGTATACTCTGATTTAGCCTTTTTATTCAAAAATGTAACATTTAGGACACAGATGAGATTGATCACCTGACCTATACCTGAACTAAGTGTCTTTGTTTTGTAATTTAAAGGCAGTTAAACAGGACAAATAAATAGTCTTTAACTCTCTCCAGATGAAATGCAGAAAATAAATCTCAACTAGATATAAATATCCATCCATCTATCTATCAATGGAGTAGATAAAACTGTGATGCACCGCTGCCTGTCCTAATGCAGCACCCAGCTTCACATGGGACAAGAACTTTTTTTTAACTTCACTAAATGGTGAGACAAGAGCAACCAGATATTTCCAGTATTCAACTTTCCAGTTTTATGTGAAAAAAAAAAGAAACATTAAATAATTCTGTGCTTCCTTTTAAATCAATTCTTTCCTATGAGTAAGATGAGAGCTTTCCTTAAAGAAAGGCCACAGGAAAACCATTACACCAACAGAAAACATGACATTCTACTGACAGTTTTCCAAAACTGACTAAACTTTGCTTTGAAGTGAAATGACTCCTTAATACATTTTATTTGCCAATTCAACTTCAGAGGCATCTGAGGAAAGATTAAGTGAATAAACCCACTGAGTACACCAAACAAGCAAAGTTTAGTCTGCAGTATCTAAAACACCACTTCGCCCAGTTATATTCACTATACTATCCATCCCCCGTGGCTTTGCCCGCGTATTAGTGAAACAGGACAGTGAGGAGGGCCCCGCTCAGCTCTCTACTCCTGACGTCACTCTTCCCCATCCCCTCGGCCTGCAGCCTGTCTCAGATTAGCGCAAGCAAGCGAACTATGATTCTTAGCGCAATGAGAGAAGTCGCAAAATCAACCGAAATGTTCAAGCAAATTATAGAAAAAAAAAAAGATCTAAATCCGTTAAGTAGTTCGCTTGTTTGATAACTAAGCAGAGTTAAGGTTACGCTCCGAGGCAGACGCCTGAATGAGGAGGGCCCCGCTACCTTCCCCGCAGCCCGATGAGTCTCTCTTGGATTCGCACTAATAAATCGGTACCGCAAGTGAACTATGATACTTAGTGCGATGAGAAAGTCGCAAAATCAACGGAATGTTCAAGCAAATTATAGAAAAAAACCTGATCTAAATCCATTAAGTAGTTCTCTTGTGAAAAGCAGACAGACATACAAACGGGTCTAAAAAACTGTAAGAAATTTCACAGTTGAACCACGAAATTTTTAAAAACGTTTCTTAGCGAGCACCTATGGGCCATGGGTAACCTGCATTCCAAATTTTAAATCCCAAGTCCTCATGGTTTGGGAGATTTCGTGATGAGTGAGTTAGTGGTATTTGGCTTTTATATATATAGATACTGTATACACATACATGTATGTGTGTGTGTGTGTGTTATATTTGTTATAAAAAATATAGAAAAACTGTTGGCCTGTCAGGTATGTTTTTCTGTAAACATGATTAACATGGGTACAATGTGTGCAAGCCCACTGCTTATCGTGACAACTGAGGGCAGAGGGGAGTTACTAACATTTGGTCATATGACAAACCAGCAGTAGATTGTAGATCCTATTTAAAGGAGTGGGAGTTGGTGGAGGAAAGTTAGGGGGTCATAGGTTTTCTTCTGGATTGATAACTTTTGGGCTGTAGAAGAAACAGGTAGGCACATCATGTCCCTGACACCAACTGTAACCTTTCGTGTAGCCACATTCCTGATGGTCTATCTATCTATCTATCTATCTATCTATCTATCTATCTATCTATCTATCTATCTATCTATCTATCTATCTATCTATCTATCTATCTATCTATCTATCTATCTATCTATCTATCTATCTATCTATCTATCTACACTGCCTATAAATTGAAGTTTTCCTATTTATGGTTATATAATATTGAAACGCGGTAACCTGGCTTGTACTACATACAGTAAGTACTCAGATTTAAATACAGAGTAAACACAGTGCTATAATCTCAAAAGCAATACAGATTTGTGCTCTTCATTTAGCTCTTTTCTTTTTGCTTAAGAATATTTAAGGGAATCACTAAGATGTAAGTTCAGTAAATATATTGGCTACTTAGTAGATTTTACAAATATTAATAACTTATTTGATGACAACAAGCTTATACTTATGAGAATAAATAAAAATATTCAACAATTTTAATGAAATAATGTTTACTCAAAGCTTATATTGGGCTGCATGTCTTAATGATAGTTTAGCTTCAAGCTGAGCTAATCCCATCTTTAACGTTGCTTTCATTCAGTGGATGTGCTTTGCTGACTTGATTATTGAACTGGGTGCAGACAGAATGATGGCAAAATAAATGGGTAACTCTACAAACATCTCAATTACTTTCATTTTGTTTTCTCTCATTAGTTCTGATGGCTATGACCAGATAAACATCACGGCAGCTTTATTGAACAAATTTGGTGGAGCGGGCTCTTGTGAAAACATGGCAGCAGGAAAGTGAGTCATGACTTACATCTAATTCTTACTCATTTAATGTTCCCGGCTTCTCTTTGCATCACTACTCAAGTTTTATGTAATTAAATCAATAGCAGAATGACTCATGAGTATTAAACTGATCCTATTCCTGCATTTATCAATGCTTTGGTAGTCAAAGAAACATGTGGGTGGAGTGACCTGCTGTTGCCATTTTTTAATGATTTGTTTTGAGCATAGACAGATTGAAAAGCAGCAGACCCAAAATATTTAAAAGTCTAAGTAGATGTGATTAATGGCTTAAAACATTTTTCAGTATTTACTGTGTATGTATACATGGACATTCAAAAGAGTGAACACTTCATCGAAGAATGAGCTTCACGAGCTACAATGTTCTGACTAAATCTATGTTAGTAGATACATTTACTGCAAAATATACTTCTGCACTGCTTGCCCACATAATGGACTTGATGCATGCTTTCTTAATGTGCCTACATTCATTTCATTATGCAAGTACTCATCAGCTTTTTTGTGTTTTCGATTAGAAACTCTTTGGTCATAATTTTTTTATAAGATTTAAAAAATTCTTTCTCTATTGTAGTTAAACTTTTATTTTTATGACGCTTCATTCTGAATTATCCCCTTTCTGTAGAATATTCGGTTTTATGCAGTGATCATATGTTATACTAGCTGTGCTAACTGTCTAAGATGGTTTGAAATCCATGTAATCAATGCAGACCTCAGCGTTTGCAGTGCAGCATGCCATACTTATGTCTCTGTTATGTGCCATTTGGTATGTTCTTCGTTAAAGCAGTGTAAATGTTTTGTGATGTTCACCTCTTTGGAATGAAAAATGCAATGTATTTATTACTAAAAATTCCTGCAATGTGCCATCTTTTGGAATGACACAGACATAGCAACTGGATGGACACACAGACAGACACGCAGAGACTTATCTTTTTACTAAGGTGGATTAATCTTACATTGCTATAATGTTATTTACATGCTAATGTATTTTGCAAGGAGGTGTATGAAAGATGCTAGGCATATAATATGCATGAATTAATCAATATGGTGTTTTTTTTTATAGTGAATATGCAGCTTGCTTGCAGCATCATGTCAGTACTGATAAATATCACAATCTTTTGTGTGAATGTGCATCAAACAATCAGGAAACGACAAAAAAGGTAATTATTATATGCTGATAAAGGATGAATACTAAGTGGACTTGAGATTTAGATATGTTTAAGTTGGACTCAATGGAGAGAGGAATGTATATATATATATTGTGAACATTCAGCTGACTACAGACAGACACCAGGACACCCAGAAGTTCAAACACACGATTTTACTTTGTTCTCACAATGCACAGTCCTATAACAGCACACAAAGTGCACAAACCAACAACAATGATGCTCACAGATGCTCAGTCTTTTCTTTTCCTTTGCCTTCTGCCGCTTCTAGTCCTCTCCTCGCAAGCTCCGTCCTCTGCCTCCCGACTCAGGCATCCAGAATAGAGTGAGGCGGCCCCTTTTATAGTTCACCTGGATGTGCTCTAGGTGCTCCCTGACAATCTTCCTGCAGCACTTCCTGGTGTGGCAGAGGTGCTGCATGGGCATAATGACAGGCAACAATAAACAAATGTAATAAACAAATGCAATGAGTAGTCAAAAGAGGTTGAGCCCCAAACAGACCACATGAGGAAGGAAGGTGAGGGCTTTTATAGTTGCTGTAGAGAAAGAGGGTGGTCCAAGCGGTTGATGGAGGAAGTGAGGTTAGATCTGGACTGGAGGGCGGAAGTTGGTGCTAGTTTACATGGGTTTCCCTTCTGTGGATCTGTAGAAGAGGAAGAAGAGAGGCTAGTGCACTTTATCAACCCTCAAGCTGACAGCTAATCCTCAGTTAAGCCCTTTGACTGCCTCCCATGCGCTTGTGTGTGACAATATATATCTATTATATAAAAAAATCTTGGGTTGAGACGTGATCGTCTCAGAGAGACACTTTGAAGTCCCGCAAGACTTCTTGCATGTCACGCCCTGCTTACAAACAATTTCTCGGAGACACTCTAACGTCCCGCAAGACAAGGAAGTGAGACAAAAGGACAGTTGCTGTACAGGCTTTTAAATGATCGATGCGCAGCGTGACATGCAGATCATGCAGCACGGCACAAGCAGCAGCTAGCTTAAAGGACAGCTGTTGTACAGGCTTTCAAATGATCGTCGCTCAATGCAAAATACAGATCACGCAGCACGGTAGCAGCAAACGGCTGTACAGGCTTTTAAATGATCAATGCGCAGCACGACATGCAGATCACGCAGCACGGTAGTAGCTAGCAGCAAGCCAGCAGTTGATCCGTTCGCATCTCCTTAGCGTGCGTTCAGATACCCTTCACAATGCGAGTGGCAGAGATGCAAAGTGGCTAGCGTGAAACGCGGCTCCGGGGGTGGGGGTTGTGGGGTGGGCGAGCGAAGCGAGCAGGGGGCATAACCCCCTAGTATATATACAGTGGTGTGAAAAACTATTTGCCCCCTTCCTGATTTCTTATTCTTTTGCATGTTTGTCACACAAAATGTTTCTGATCATCAAACACATTTAACCATTAGTCAAATATAACACAAGTAAACACAAAATGCAGTTTGTAAATGGTGGTTTTTATTATTTAGGGAGAAAAAAAAATCCAAACCTACATGGCCCTGTGTGAAAAAGTAATTGCCCCCTGAACCTAATAACTGGTTGGGCCATCCTTAGCAGCAATAACTGCAATCAAGCGTTTGTGATAACTTGCAATGAGTCTTTTACAGCGCTCTGGAGGAATTTTGGCCCACTCATCTTTGCAAAATTGTTGTAATTCAGCTTTATTTGAGGGTTTTCTAGCATGAACCGCCTTTTTAAGGTCATGCCATAGCATCTCAATTGGATTCAGGTCAGGACTTTGACTAAGCCACTCCAAAGTCTTCATTTTGTTTTTCTTCAGCCATTCAGAGGTGGATTTGCTGGTGTGTTTTGGGTCATTGTCCTGTTGCAGCACCCAAGATCGCTTCAGCTTGAGTTGACGAACAGATGGCCGGACATTCTCCTTCAGGATTTTTTGGTAGACAGTAGAATTCATGGTTCCATCTATCACAGCAAGCCTTCCAGGTCCTGAAGCAGCAAAACAACCCCAGACCATCACACTACCACCACCATATTTTACTGTTGGTATGATGTTCTTTTTCTGAAATGCTGTGTTCCTTTTACGCCAGATGTAACGGGACATTTGCCTTCCAAAAAGTTCAACTTTTGTCTCATCAGTCCACAAGGTATTTTCCCAAAAGTCTTGGCAATCATTGAGATGTTTCTTAGCAAAATTGAGACGAGCCCTAATGTTCTTTTTGCTTAACAGTGGTTTGCGTCTTGGAAATCTGCCATGCAGGCCGTTTTTGCCCAGTCTCTTTCTTATGGTGGAGTCGTGAACACTGACCTTAATTGAGGCAAGTGAGGCCTGCAGTTCTTTAGACGTTGTCCTGGGGTCTTTTGTGACCTCTCGGATGAGTCGTCTCTGCGCTCTTGGGGTAATTTTGGTCGGCCGGCCACTCCTGGGAAGGTTCACCACTGTTCCATGTTTTTGCCATTTGTGGATAATGGCTCTCACTGTGGTTCGCTGGAGTCCCAAAGCTTTAGAAATGGCTTTATAACCTTTACCAGACTGATAGATCTCAATTACTTCTGTTCTCATTTGTTCCTGAATTTCTTTGGATCTTGGCATGATGTCTAGCTTTTGAGGTGCTTTTGGTCTACTTCTCTGTGTCAGGCAGCTCCTATTTAAGTGATTTCTTGATTGAAACAGGTGTGGCAGTAATCAGGCCTGGGGGTGGCTACGGAAATTGAACTCAGGTGTGATACACCACAGTTAGGTTATTTTTTAACAAGGGGGCAATTACTTTTTCACACAGGGCCATGTAGGTTTGGATTTTTTTTCTCCCTAAATAATAAAAACCATCATTTAAAAACTGCATTTTGTGTTTACTTGTGTTATATTTGACTAATGGTTAAATGTGTTTGATGATCAGAAACATTTTGTGTGACAAACATGCAAAAGAATAAGAAATCAGGAAGGGGGCAAATAGTTTTTCACACCACTGTATATATATATATATATATATATATATATATATATATATATATATATATATATATATATATATATATATATATATTTTTTTTTTTTTTTTTAAAAAGCCTCTGTGTGTAATAGTCATTAAAGGGGAAACACAAGTTACTGTACTGCCCTAGAAGGAAGTCATCTGGAAGCACTATTGCCATGAAGGACTGGGATAGTATGAGCCCAGTCCTCCTCAGTCAATATATGGTAACAGAGTACCCAGAATTTCACTCAACCATATTTTTGGCCAACTGTGCTTTCTAAATTGGGAACAACAGCTAAAGTTTAAAATTGAGTTTAAGATATTAAAGTTTCAATTGATTTCTCGTAATTGCAAGTAATACTCAATTATACTGTACTGTACTGTCAGACAATCTACATTCTATAAATATAAATTAGTTCTCCTTGTCATGAGCACATCTGAGAAACTACTAATTTATTTACTATGCATTGTTTTTTGCAATAATGTGTTGTTATTTCCACATTTATGTATTTAATGTTATGTTGAGGACATCACCATGATATCATTTTGTGGGTTCTTTTCTTTGTGGATCATACCATTTTGAACAGCAGTTACATGGAGACAGGCATATTATTCATTGTAATGTTGTCCTTTGCCATTTGCATGTGTGTTACATGTGATGTCACTTAAGCAAGATGTATGACTTAATCACACCATCAGTGTAAAAGATGATGTCTAAGTATTACATCTTCTTAAGAACAAAATATGTTATACAGTATCTATTTTTGTACTTGACCTCTGCCAGTTTAGTCGATTCCTCCATCTACATTAGTCATTTCTATTTAAACATCAAGTTCTTAGGACTGGCCATAACACTTCCTAACCTCATACTTGATTGGGAACCTGGAAAATGGTTTCTTCAGCTACTGTCCATGTGATGCCACCTTTTGGTGATAAAGTCTTTGGGTCTCTTGCCAGCCCTCTCAGACTTCACTCACTCTACCAGTATATTATATGCTTGCTTCCTGGCTTCAGTTCTGTTTTCTAAAAGTTTAGACTCATATTAAGAAGTTCAACTTCAGGTTTATTATGAAATATACTCAGTACAATGCAAGTCTTGCTTGTACGTTTCTCAAAACAGTAAGAATAATACAATATAATCAAAAGCACACAAAAAAGTATACATAGAACATAACATAAATATAAATATTCATATAAATATAAATATTATAGAGTACCTGTCAAATAATACAAAGAGTACTTCCTCAGATGTCAGCGTCTGAGGCTTATGGTGGCGGGTTTGCTTACTTAACAGCGTGTAGATCGTTGTATTATATCCAGTATGAAATGGAGTGTTATAACTAGCCACCGGTACTTGACAGATACTCTATAACATACCTATAATCTGCTTCTCGCAACTCAGAGGACATGGAAGATGTTTGCTGACTGGCCAACGAACTACAAGCATTACCTGGTAGGTGAACACACAAATAAACAGGTTGTGATTCAGGCCTATGGACATTATACTGTATATATATATATATATATATATATATATATATATATATATATATATATATATATATATATATATATATATATATATATATATACAGTACTGTGCAAAAGTTTTAGGCAGGTGTGAAAAAATGCTGTAAACAAAGAATGCTTTCAGAAATATAAATAATGATTATTTATTGTTATCCATTTACAAAATGCAAAGGGAGCGAACAAAAGAAAAATCTAAATCAAATCAATATTTGGTGTTACTGCCTTCAAACCAGCATCAATTCTTATAGGTACACTTACACAAAGTCAGGGATTTTGTAGGATTATAGTCAGGTGTATGATCAACCAGTTATACCAAACAGGTGCTAATGATCATCAATGTCACACGTAGGTTGAAACACAGTCATTAACTGAAACAGAAACAGCTGTGTAGGAGGCTTAAAACTGGGTGAGGAACAGCCAAACTCTGCTACCAAGGTGAGGTTGTGGAAGACAGTTTCATGTCATGGCAAGATTGAGCACAGCAACAAGACACAAAGTAGTTATACTGCATCAGCAAGGTCTCTCCCAGACAAAGATTTCAAATGCAGACTGGGGTTCAAGATGTGCTGTTCAAGCTCTTTTGAAGAAGCACAAAGAAATGGGCAACGTTGAGGATCGTAGACACAGTGGTCAGCCAAGGAAACTTAGTGCAGCAGATGAAAGACACATCAAGCTTATTACCCTTCGAAATCGGAAGATGTCCAAGAGTGCCATCAGCTCAGAACTGGCAGAAACCAGTGGGACCCAGGTACACCCATCTACTGTCCGGAGAAGTCTGGCCAGAAGTGGTATTCATGGAAGAGTATTCATGGAAGAGTTGCAGCCAAAAAGCCATACCTCCGACGTGGAAACAAGGCCAAGCGACTCAAGTATGCACGTAAACATAGGAACTGGGGTGCAGAAAAATGGCAGCAGGTGCTCTGGACTGATGAGTCAAAATTTAAAATATTTGGCTGTAGCAGAAGGCAGTTTGTCCGTCGAAGGGCTGGAGAGCAGTACAATAATGAGTGTCTGCAGGCAACAGTGAAGCATGGTGGAGGTTCCTTGAACGGTTGGGGCTGCATTTCTGCAAATGGAGTTGGAGATTTGGTCAGGATTAATGGTGTTCTCAATGCTGAGAAATACAGGCAGATACTTATCCATCATGCAATACCATCAGGGAGGCGTATGATTGGCCCCAAATTTATTCTGCAGCAAGACAACGACCCCAAACGTACAGTCAAAGTCATTAAGAAATATCTTCAGGGTAAAGAAGAACAAGAAGTCCTGGAAGTGATGGTATGGCCCCCACAGAGCCCTGATCTCAACATCATCGAGTGTGTCTGGGATTACATGAAGAGACAGAAGGATGTGAGCAAGCCTACATCCACAGAAGATCTGTGGTTAGTTCTCCAAGATGTTTGGAACAACCTACCAGCAGAGTTCCTTCAAAAACTGTGTGCAAGTGTACCTAGAAGAATTGATGCTGTTTTGAAGGCAAAGGGTGGTCACACCAAATATTGATTTGATTTAGATTTCTCTTTTGTTCATTCACTGCATTTTGTTGATTGATGAAAATAAATGATTAACACTTCCATTTTTGAAAGCACTCTTTGTTTACAGCATTTTTTCACACCTGCCTAAAACATTTGCACAGTACTATATATATATATATATATATATATATATATATATATATATATATATGTAGTAAGCAATCACAAAGACAAAACAAAAAGGTTTGGGGATCCACCCCATATTCTTGAAATTAGTGGTTGAAATGTCATGGGTCTTTACAGACATGAGCTCCAAACAGAACTGAGGCTTGTTATAAATATTGTAACAGACAGGAAATGATGTAATAAATGGGTGGATTCCTGGGAACTGGAAGTGACATCATTCGGAGGTGGAATCTGGAGCCACAGAATATGAAGTGGCAAGGGAAAGCTTCTCAAAACAGGAAGAGGAAGTAGTAAGTGGAGACTTCTGGAGACCGGAAGAGGAGTTAAGATGGCTGGTTCTTCAGTAGGTCTGCAGGGGAAAAGGAGAAAGAGTTGGAGGGCAGCACCCATTCCTGGTCTGGCAGGGAAATACAAGCATTCAAGGCCATCAACTGTCTCCCATTCGCACATGTGTGACAATATAAGATTGGACTAGGCAAACTTTATTAACCCCATGGGGAAATTTAGATGCATACAGCAGCAGAAACATAAAAAGCAAGAACATCATTTGATAAGTAAATAAATAAAACAAATATATACAAAAATAAAATGAACTGAACAAATACAGTTGTATTGAGTGGAAACTCTGTTATGTTGAGGGTGAACAGTAAGGGAGAGAGGACAGTTCAGTGATGTGCTCCAGTAGCAAACACCACCATTTCTGACACACAATGCCTCAACATCACAAACTGCCATCTACTGGTCAGGTAGTCCATGATCCAGGAGATTGTGGAGGCATCAAGATTCAAAGCTTTGAGCTTTTTATTAAGGAACGGACTGCTGTTATGATGCCATTGTGTCAGCAGGTGGACCTCTTCTCTGTAAGCTGTCTCATCATTGTTGATGATCAGGCCTATGATGGTGGCATTAGAGCAGATTTAATGACAGAGCTGAAGCTGAGTTTCAGCACAAAATGATAGATTAACAAGGAGTACATAAGTGGGCTGAGCACGCTATTCTACAGAGTGCCTGTGTTGAGAGTCAGTGTGGGGATCTTTTGGCTAGGAAGTTTAAACTTTTGTTGCAGAGGGTGGTGCTAAGTTTTAAACTGATAAGTTTAGTGATCAGCTTTAATGGTACACTAGTCTTAAATGCTAAGCTTAGTTTATAAATTGGACTCTGGCATAGCAGTTTTTATTATCCAGATGTGGTAGAAATTTATGAAGTGCAAGAGAAATATCATCCTCTGCTGAACGGTTGTGACAGTATGTAAATTGAACATGATCAGGACTGTGTAAAATATTCTGGTTAATGTGTCCAAGGATAAGTCTCTCAAAGCACTTAATCATGGCTGGAGTGAATGCCAGTAGTCTCTAGTCAATCAGACACTCCACTTTTGTTTTCTTAGGCACAGGGATAATTGCTGTCCTTTTGAAGCGGGCAGAGACTAAAGATTCTCTAAAGATATCCATGAATATTAAAGATATCAATGAAGGCGTCACCTAATTGGTTTCAACAGTTTTTTTAAAACATGCCCTCAAAATTCCTTCCAGGCCACATATCTGATTGACATTAACTCATTGAAAAGTACTCCCCCCGTCATGTACGGAAATAAAGAATGATAAATTATATGGTGCTGCAGGCAATTGAAAGGCAGGCTGCTTGTTTTTGAGATGAAAGCAGGCATAGAAGGCATTATGTTCTTCAGGGAATAAAAAGTAGATGAGATTGGATTAGTTTTTACTTTGTAGTGTTTAAGCATCTCTAGTCTCTGCCAAAGTTTGTGCAAATTATTACAGCTGCTACACTCGGACTATATTTTACTCCTATATGGACTTTAGAGCCACTTTGATTGCTTTTCTGGGTGTATATCTGTATTTCTTGTAAACATGGCCAAATCACTGATTCAAAACAAATTGCTATGTGCTTACAGTTAATTCCTGATCTTCTTAGTTATCCAAGGTTTTGTTATTATAAAATAAGTGGATTGTTTTTGTAAGCACACAGTCAACCATCCATTTTCTGATGAATCTCATTTGGACATTTGCATTCTCAACTACATCTAAACATGTTCTAATTTACACAATCAAAGCAGTCTGGCAGTTGTTCTTCTGTTTCTTTAGTCTAGCACTGATCTACTTTACTTGCCAGCTTGTCACATTTCAGTTTCTGCTTGTAAGCTGGCAGCAGGAGTACTAAAGGGAGAATTGGACCACCCAAGGTGTGATTCAGTAGCAAACAGTACACATTATTGAGATATAGCAGTGATCTAGAGTATTTGTACCCTTTGAAGTCAGGTGACATGGCTGATGATAAACGTTCCTTAAATTTGTTTTGTTTTATTCCCACGGCAACAACAAATAAGTCCTCAAAATGTAAACATTTGTATTTTAGAATAATGTTACATTTGTGTTTTGTAATAATGCTGTACAGATTGATCAGAACATTGTTCATGTTGGCTTCCAGAGGAATAAACAACAACCAGAAAAACACCAGGGATCTCCCTCAGAAGATAAAGTGGACGTTAAAGCCAATTTTAACATTTACTTACCTTATAACGTAAAAACTCCTCACTTTTATTCAGCTCAGTCTAAGTCTCACAGAAGACAGTAAAGTCATTTGGCTCTAATGTGGCATCTGGTGTATTGGCAATTAACCACATTTCAGAGAAACAAAAAATAGAATAATTTCCACCAAAATAGCTAAAAGGATCATCAGGCCTCAAAATAACAACAAACAAAAAACAGATTAAGACTCACCCGAAGCAGCCTAGCCCCAAACTTAAAAGACACACTTTTCAGCCTGCACAGACCCAAAATGGGGCTCAGGCTTTTAAAATTCAGAATATTTAAAAATGTCCTTAAGGAGAGAGGATGAAACCTGTGGCTTAAAGGACAAAGGCAAGCAAAGTTCCTACATAAATTAAGAATGCTTTTATATAAACAAAAAAGAAGCACAAAAAGGCAAGGCAGGGAAAAAGGGCAAAAAATAAGGTGGAAAGGGTTTACCTAAAAAGGCAACACTAAGTAAACTCAGCTAGTCTGAAAGCCAAAAAAAAACATAAAAACAAAAGCAAGAAATCCACAAAAAACAGAAATCCAAACAATGCTTACAATTTTGATGCTGACTCCATAACACCTCTGGGCTCTCTGAAGGATCTAAGTCCTCAAAAATATATAGGCCGAGGGTGGTCCTTCAGCAGTGATGTCACAGCATATCTGCTTCTTTGGGTTACTTTCACAGAACACAAGGGCTATATCCAGGAAACATATGTGCACAATAAATAAATAAATACAAAGTAATATTTAAATTTAACAATATTAATTACAAAATGCCAAAAAAAGGAAAATATACTTAAGCCAGAGATCAGACACTGGCTAAAAGATAACAAGTTTCGATCTTCAAGTATATGATAATCAATAATCATGATAACTAACGGCACAAATAACAAAATAAACATCTTCAATTCTTCAAGTGTATGATAATCAATGCTCATGATAACTAACGGCACAAATAACAAAATAAACAAAGCCATGAGTCAATAATTTATATAGATTTAAAACATGGGGCACATTTTAGGTATGCTTTATAAACCAGCTACTATTAGCCTATTGTCATTTTATTAGCTATTTTATTTGAAATATTAAATTACATTAAAATAACCCTCTTACACATTAGATTTAGTGCATTTTAGAAGGGTTTAGAATATGTTTAATAATAAGCAAACTGTTAATAATTTCTTTTTATAGGATGCTATAATGGTTGTATCTACCATTTTCTAGATCTGTCATAGGTAATAAGGCACATCTTTCCCTTCTCAGTAAAGATCAAGGTCTAATCAGAAGCTAGGGAAAGTCATTACTAAAATCTGCAGGCTTTCAGTCATTATCCAACCCGCTATATCCTAACACAGGGTCACGGGGGTCTGCTGGAGCCAATCCCAGCCAACACAGGACGCAAGGCAGGAACAAATCCCCGGGCAGGGCGCCAGCCCACTGCAAGGCACACGCACACCCACACCCACACCCCAAGCACACACTAGGGACAATTTAGGATCGCAAATGCACCTAACCTACATGTCTTTGGACTGTGGGAGGAGACCGGAGCACCTGGACGGAAACCCAAGCAGACACGGGGAGAACATGCAAACTCCACGCAGATCATGCAAATTCTTTGATACCAAAAGTTTGAGTACTGCTTGGGACACAGTGGGGGAGTGAATCTGAAATTCACTAGAAGACCACTTGTGATTCAGATAAATGCCAAGATAAAACTAGGATGATGTTGAGCCAGACTAAATGCACAATATGTTCTTATCTAGCTTTGACATTTTCGGTCCATTCTGTATTTTTAGAATGATTCAGTTAAAAAATGAAACGTGTCACCTTGTGGCATTTTATCAGCGATAAAATTTATTAGATGCATGCTAGAGACAAGTATTAGTGTGTAATATTGTTTTTCTAATAATTTATTGAAAGCAATGACTACAACTGGCTTTTTAAGACTTTTCGTATGAAAGTATTATGGAGTTTATTAAATGTGACATTTGGAAAATGGGAAAAGTCCTGATGTAGCCTAAAAATGCATACTAAAGCATTTGTAAAATAAGAAGAAAGCTTGTAGCTATTACAGCCAGCAGAGACACAAACAAGTGCTGTCTGTAAAATAAAGAAGCACTATGGACAGATTTCTTAAATAAACAAATAAATACACAATTGGTGATATACAGTAGGTGCTGACCCAGATTTTAATGATTCAAATGGTTCCTCTCAGAACAACTGAATATTCTTAGTAGTCCTTTACTAACAAACCAGGCCAAGGCATATTTCGTGTGCTTTCTAAGACCTTGTATCCAGTATACAAACTCTGTGGTAATCAAGTCTTCCCATTCCTGCTCCACTGAAATCTTAGTTTGGTATAATCTTTCTTGTATTTTGTCTTGAGAGTTGTCACAGAGCTATGTTCCTGCACTTGGTGAGAAGCGCTGTACAAGAACAAAGTATTTTGAAAAATATTAGACTGGCCATCTAGCTCTGTGAAGAGGATTACTTGTGTTCAGTTCTGAGTGTTGTAGTTTTTGACACCCATTGCACACCCTACCTACCTAGAAGGGGGTCTCTCTCTCTGAATTGCCTTTCCCAAGTTTTTTTTTTTCTTAGAAGATCAAGGATGGTGGCTGTCAAAAAACAAGGCCTGCTAAAGCTAATTAACGCATTCCTTGAGTGATTTTGGGCTATACAAGAAATACATTGTAGTTGCTGTTTGTCTTTCAATTAACATATGCATACCTTGAGTAGATTAATTAATTGTAACATACATGGATACACAAACTGCAAAAAAAAAATATCCACTTGTACTTCTGACCAGTATTACATAGAACTGTGCCGATTGGCAGAACTGACAATGAACCCTAAAGAGCTGTCCATGATGATGGACAAAACCCAAAATCCAGGTCAAATTATGTAAAATACTATTCATGGAAAAAAGAAAAAAAAAACTCATATTACTTGTGTTGCATATTCCATATGTCACTTGCTGTATTCAGTCATATGCATGTTTTTTTGCTAAAGTATTGTAAAATATGTACTTCTGGAATTATCAGCACACAACATGAACAGGAAACTCTAAGCATCATGGGAATGACTTTTTGAGCTGAAGACCTGTCTCTTCCCCACATTTGTTGGTCAAGAGCAATGTTTTGATCATACAGGTGGATAGCTGACATGACACAAGTAATGTGAGATTTTGTTTTCTTTTTCCATGAACAGAAAATAAGTAAATAGGCTGTTAGACTGGCAAGAAGGCTCGCTGTTGAACATTAAACATACCAGAGGGAACAGATACAATGGTATTGTAGGTGACACAGCAGCTCCTGTTACAGCTTGAAGTGCCTGATAGGGAATGTGGCTGTCCTCTGTAAAGTAAACTGCAGTCAAGAGCTTTGTGTAGGTTAGGTGGCTGATGGAAGGAGATCAATGGAGGGTTAGAAAAAAAGGCTTTAATCCAGTGGATCGAAACTGTTACTTTAAAATGAGGTCATCAAGAACAGAGGGACACACTTAGAAACTTGTTTAAGGGTAAAACTTGCGCAAACATTAGGAAGTTTTTCTTTTTCTATTTTTTAAAATATTTCATTGAATTTATTAAAAGCAAGTGACATTCCGTACAAGCAAGTCAAACTTGACAAAACTAAGTTCAAATCAACACCCACTCTTGAGAAAGAGAGCTAGGCCGACAACCCGAGTAAAACTTTAAGAGTTGGAAAAAAAGGGGAAGAAAATCCTTTTCCGCAATTTAATGCTTATTCTAAAATTTTATTGATTAGATCAGGTTTTAAAAAACTTTTGCACAGATTCTCTAAGTGGGTATCTGATTTATTTTCCAATTTCAAATAGTATATAACATCAATTACCAACTAACTTAAAAGATTTGGGTTAGGATTCTTCCCGTTGAGCAAGATAAGTCTACATGTTAATAGTGAAGTAAAGGAAATTACAGTTTGTTTATCCTTCTCCTACAATTTATGCACATCTGGGAGTACAAACACAGCTGTTAATGGATTAGGAGGGATTGTGACACCAAGGCTGTCTGATAGACATTTAAAGATTTTGGTCCAAAATTATGTTAATTTGGTGCAGGCCCAAAACATGTGACCCAGTGAGGCTGGAACTTAATTGCAACATTCACAGGTAGCATCTTGCCCTGGAAACATTTCGGACAATTTTAAATGAAAGAGATGTACTTGATAAATGATTTTAAGTTTAACAATTCTATGCTTTGAACATATGGAGCTCGAGAGAATTTTGTGCATGGCTGCCTTGCACTGCTTTTCTGAAATGTTGACTAAGCGATCCTTTCCCAATGTACTCTGGGATCTTTGAAAGGGAGGTACTTTAAAATGTTTTTATATATTATAGAAATGCTGTCCGAATCCTCAAGAGTGATCAATATTTCTTCTGGAATAGAAGTAAGTGGGAGGTGAGGAAAATTGGGCAGATTTTCTTTAGCAAAGTTTCTGATTGGGAGGAACTAAAACATGTGTTGCTGAAAAGTTAAATTTGGAGTATACTTTTCATAGGATGCGAAGATGCTATCTATGTACAAATCTCTTAAGTGATTTAATCCCGTATGTTCTCCAAACATTAAAAACAGCGTACCTTTGAGAGGGTGGAAAAAGGTGGCTATTGTGCTGAGGTGCCACAGATAAAAGCTTCTCTATCTTGAAGTACTTCCTACATTGGTTCCATAATCTGAGTGAATGAAGCATAATTAGGTTGTTAGTGCATTTGCGATAACTTATATTTATTGGGGCACAAAGCAAAGAATAAAACGTAGTACTCCAGGAATTTATTTCTATTGCGGACCAGGCCTGTGTATGTTCATCTATTTCTGTCAATGTCCAGGGGCCTCATGTATAAACAGTGCGTACGCACAAAAATGTTGCGTACTCCTGTTTTCACACTCAAATCGCGATGTATAAAACCTAAATTTGGCATAAAGCCACGCACATTTTTATGCCAGCTAAATGCTTGGCGTACGCAAGTTCGCTGCTTGGTTTTGCAAACTGGCGGCAACCAGCGTCAAAGCAGTTCTTTTGTTCCAGTGTGATTTCCCTTTATCATACACACTGAGATTAACCACATATTGTTTATTAGTTTAAGGCATCCATCCATCCATTTTCCAACCCACTGAATCCGAACACAGGGTCACGGGGGTCTGCTGGAGCCAATCCCAGCCAACACAGGGCACAAGGCAGGAACCAATCCTGGGCAGGGTGCCAACCCACCGCAGGACACACACAAACACATCCACACACCAAGCACACACTAGGGCCAATTTAGAATCGCCAATGCACCTAACCTGCATGTCTTTGGACTGTGGGAGGAAACCGGAGCGCCCGGAGGAAACCCACGCAGACACAGGGAGAACATGCAAACTCCACGCAGGGAGGACCCGGGAAGTGAACCCAGGTCCCCGGATCTCCCAACTGCAAGGCAGTAGCGCTACCCACTGCACCACCGTGCCGCCCTCTCCATCCATCCATCCATCCCTCCATTATCCAACCCACTATATCCTAACTACAGGGTCACAGGGGTCTGCTGGAGCCAATCCCAGCCAACACGGGGCGCAAGGCAGGAAACAAACCCCGGGCAGGGCGTCAGCCCACCACAGAGTTTAAGGCATCTTATTGTAATTAACCTGTAACAATATAATGGTCCAAGGAATGGCCAAACTGTTCCAAATACCATAGCTGCTTTAGCATTGTTACTCTCACTGCACCTTCTTCTTCTTCTTCTTTCAGCTGCTCCCGTTAGGGGTTGCCACAGCGGATCATTTTCCATATTACTCTCACTGCACCACTCTGAGTATTTATATTACTGTATCTGAGTGTGGAATCACAGCTCTACAGCAGCTGATTGGAAATATAATTATCATTATACAGCATCAAGCATACGCTGCCTCAGCCGTGTTGCCTATTTGAACTACTCTCATATGACAAACGCTGGAGACTTTCCTGCACGGACTTCTCGGTTCAGAAACAGTTTCATTCCAAGAACTATAAACGCACTCAATCAGTCCATCAAGTGCTCCTTGTAGAACTGTTTGTACTTATAAGTACAATTACCTCACTGTAAACTTGCAATACATTTATAATATTGCACAACCTGAGCCACTTTATAAAGCGTGTATTTACATATGATGACAATATCATTTTTAAGATGAAATGCAGCAAAATATGTTCATTACATTATACAAATAAAATGTTAACATCATTTAAATAATCTATATTGCTAATAATTAAACATGTGAGGACACAGTGTCGCAGCGCTAGCTAGTTCAGGGATTGTTTCTGCCTCACGCTGCATTCTTGCTGGGGCTGCCGCGATACTGGAAGGGTAGATGGATAGAATAACTAAACATGTACTACGCAGATATTTCAATGTTCCTTAAAAGTTTTGACGAATCGGCATTCTAAGCTTACAGATGGCTTAATATCTATTACTGAGCTGGTTGTGTGGTGATTGGTTATTTGGAGAAAGAAAAGGAAGGACAGAAATTGGAGGTTAGTATGTTTGAAAGAGCAATAAATTATTTCATTGAAGGTTGCGCACAGTGCAGCAAGCATCTTGCATGAGGCAGGAACAATCCCTGGGCGAGGCGCCAGCTCGTCACTATCACTGCGCCACCGTGTTCCCCTGTTTAATAACATGTTTTAACTCCTATCATCATGAAAATCATATCAAGTATACATCTCAGTATTTTAATTATTCAAAGAGCTGTAATATCACAAATGTAATGGATTCTGTGTTCAGTCAGAGGAAGAGAAAGCCCGTTTAAGAAGCATGTAGTGATTCACACACATAAAGCACATAGAAGAACACATACAAAACAAAGCATTTAATGTGCTACTTTAGTTACAATGGTATTTTTTCTTTTCTCTGTACCCTAATAAGTTTTCATATGACACTCAGACGATGGGCTACGACTCGCCTTTTCACGGCGACTTTGATATCTGACAACTTTTATATCGGGGACTGTGCGACTTTGTGAACTTGAGCTTTCGAGTTTTTCCGATACTCTATGTCACTCGATCAACATCCTTTTGTTGTTTATACCACTGTTTAAACCAACAAATAGTAAGTTTTTCCTTGCTTCCACTTGGTATTCGCTGAAATTCTTCTATTTTCCCCCATGCTTTTGCCATTGTCTTTTCACAGAAGGCTGAGCTTAAGGGCTATTTATATTGATTTGCATATTCAAAGAGGCGTAATTCTGGGAGGCGTTGGGGTGGGGCAGCAGGCATGTGCATGTGAGTTACTTTTCACGCTGTTTGGGGATTTATGGAACGGAAGAATGTGGAAGTTCGTGTTCGCACAGATTTATGCATCTGGATTTTTTTGTGTGTACGCACATTTCTGCTTTTGTCCTTACGCCATGTTTTAATATGAATTCTACGCGCGGCGTTATACATGAGGCCCCTGGTTATTATAGTTTGTATATTTGACACCCAGTAATAAAACTGAAAGTTAGGTAGAGCCATGCCACCTTCTGCCTTAGGTCTTTGAAGGGTCGCCTTTGGATACGTGGATGTTTTGAATTCCAAATAAATAAGGTTATGACTGAATCTAACTTATTAAAAAATATTTATTAATGTATATTGGAATGCTTTGAAATAGAAAAGAAAGCTTAGGAAAGATATTCATCTTGACAATGTTAATTCTTCCAGCTAAAGTGAGATGAAGGGTAGACCATCTATGCAAGTCTTTCTTAGGTTTTCACCAAGCAGACAGAAAAAATTTGTTGATAAAGAGCTTTATGTTTACTTGTGATGTTTACCCCTAGGTATTTAAACTGATCTGCTATGATAAAAGGGAAGGTGTTCAATCTAATATTGTGTGCTTAAAAGTTCATTGGAAAGAGAACACTTTTATTCAAATTAATTCTGAGCTCAGAAATCTTTTGAAATGTAGACGTGTGCCTTTATAACTCTAATACTGCATTCATTTTTCTATTACATTTTGGCATACAAGCATGTGTGCTATTTCCTCCATCTCTATTGTTCTACAAACTTTAAATATTTTTGGTATTTATTTATAATCACGCGATTATAATGTTTCTTGGCCTAGAACAACCTCAAGAGCAAAAATTAAAGTTCTTGATACAGAAAAGCAAAAAAAAAAACAAGTTCCCAATGAAGAGAGAGTAAGGAAGTATTTTCTACATAAATATGTTATTATTCAGTAAGGAGTTATGTAAGCATTGTGGCCGGGTGCAGGAACGACAGCTCTATGATCTGGAGAAATTTGGGGCGACCAATGGGTCATCCCATTGATTATCCAAGTACACATCGAAATAGAACAAAAAATGTTCTTTGGCATGCATTTCCTATTATGAAGGAAATCAAAAACCAGAACAAAATATTCAGGCTGGTCAGCCAGTATTCAGGTCACAGAGCTGACAAAGCGCCATCCGATAGGTCGCCCGTGCCAGAAAAGACGCCTCCTTCTGAGAGGCTCAGGTTTTTTTGGAGGCTGGACTGGAAGCGGCAGAGTCAGTTTACCTCAAAACTGTGGGGAAAGAAGGAGATGACAGTGTTAACAAGAGCACCTCCTCTCATTCTGGTGGGTTACATACCTTGACAGAGCTGTAACAGTGTGGGTCAGCTCTATGCTCCCTCTTCATTTTTGGGACCCTCTTGATCACGACATCAACAATAACATAATTGGATGAGCGTGGCAGATGAGAAAAAAACATAAATGACACAACGGGATGGTAAAAAGGTGAACAGTGCTTTTATTAAAAACAACTCAACAAAAACAAGTGTTCAGAAAGTCTAGTGCTCTAAATGTCAATAAATAAATAATCCGTAAAATGAAGGAGTCTGGTGGAGGTTAAAAATCCAATAAATAAATCCAATAAAATGAGGTTAAAACAATTCAGTACAGATAATTTATTTAAAATCCCACAAGCCCTGGTGCCTTCCTTTAAAACTGACGCCTCTCCAGCTTATACTATTTGGACCTTGCAGCCCGGAGAGATGTCGACCAACAGGTGCAGACACCCATTTCATCTGCCAATCCCACGGTGTCTGCGGGCAACCCTGAGCCCTGCTCTGCCCGAACTGCTGCTGATCCTGGCTGCATGGGCGCTCTGTACTTCGACTGCTCTCATTGGCTCCACCCGGCAAAGTACTCCAGAGCATAACGGTCACTCCTTCTCTCAAGTTGCTCAACAGGAATGACCCACAGCCCCCTTCCTGAGCGACAGCCACATGCTTCTCTTCCAATCTCTTAGGCAGTGCTATACCACAAGAGCCTGTGAGGAATGTGTGACAGCATACAGGTATACACTGTATTCAACAAACATTTTAAAATACAGGTTACATGAATGCATAGAAGCATGTAACTGTACACATTGCTTGCCCATTTCCTCATCCTTTTTTTGTGCTTAGAGCCTTAACCACTAAGCACCTGTCCAGTATTATTGCCTTCTTTTGATGGACATGTTACTGTATAACAGCTAGTATAATATTTATGGCAAAATGTTAGTATATATTGTATACATTTCATTTGTAGAGTTTGTACATTTCATTGTATAGTGGATGTGTTTTATTATCTACTGTATATGTTTCAGTACACAGTGTGCGTCTGTATACAGTATATGTATTGTTAGGAAGCATGAAGTTATGGGAAAGAGTAGTGGAAGCTAGGTTAAGAAGTGAGGTGATGATTAGTGAGTAACAGTATGGTTTCATGCCAAGAAAGAGCACCACAGATGCAATGTTTGCTCTAAGGATGTTGATGGAGTAGCTTAGAGAAGGCCAGAAGGAGTTGCATTGCGTCTTTGTGGACCTGGAGAAAGCATATGACAGGGTGCCTTGAGAAGAGCTATGGTATTGTATGAGGAAGTCGGGAGTGGCAGAGAAGTATGAAAGATTTGTACAGGATATGTACGAGGGAAGTGTGACAGTAGTGAGGTCTGCGGTAGGAGTGACGGATGCATTCAAGTGGGAAGTGGGATTACATCAGGGATCGGCTCTGAGCCCTTTCTTATTTGCAATGGTGATGACAGGTTGACAGACAAGATTAGACAGGAGTCCCCGTGCACTATGATGTTTGCTGATGACATTGTGATCTATAGCAAGAGTAGGGAGCAGGTTGAGGAGACCCTGGAGAGGTGGAGATATGCTCTAGAGAGGAGAAGAATGAAGGTCAGTAGGAACAAGACAGAATACATGTGTGTAAATGAGAGGGAGGTCAGTGGAATGGTGATGATGCAGGGAGTAGAGTTGGCGAAGGTGGATGAGCTTAAATACTTGGGATCAACAGTACAGAGTAATGGGGATTGTGAAATAGAGGTGAAAAAGAGAGTGCAGGCAGGGTGGAATAGGTGGAGAAGAGTGTCAGGAATAATTTGTGACAGCCGGGTATCAGCAAGAGTGAAAGGGAAGGTCTACAGGACGGTAGTGAGACCAGCTATGTTATATGGGTTGGAGACGGTGGCACTGACCAGAAAGCAGGAAACAGAGCTGGAGGTAGCAGAGTTAAAGATGCTAAGATTTGCACTGGGTGTGACGAGGATGGATAGGATTAGAAATGAGTACATTAGAGGGTCAGCTCAAGTTGGACAGTTGGGAGACAAAGCCAGAGAGGCGAGATTGCATTGGTTTGGATATGTGCAGAGAAGAAATGCTGGGTATATTGGGAGACGGATGCTAAGGATAGAGCTGCCAGGAAAGAGGAAAAGAGGAAGGCCTAAGTGAAGGTTTATGGATGTGGTGAGAGAGGACATGCAGGTGATGGGTGTAAAAGAGCAAGATACAGAGGACAGAAAGATAAGGAAGAAGATGATCCGCTGTGGCAACCCCTAATGAAAGCAGCCGACAGAAGGAGCAGAAGGAATGAATTAAATCCTAAACAGCTCCTCATAAAACAGTGTTTCAGAGAGAAAAACATGAGAGAAGTGAGAGTGGGAAAGTAATTAGGCATCAAAGAGTAATTTTCCACATAATCTTTTTCTCATTCTTTAACTTTTCTTTTCATACTAATCCCTAAAATGTAATGCTTCTGTCAATGCAGCCGCAGCAATCCTGAGCCTAACTTATTACAAATCCTTTTTGTTACAAGTGGTGTTATTTTCAAAGGCACTTCGGAAAATCTTTTGTATGCTCGGCTGTACAATGCTTTTGTTTTCATGACAGCTCCATCAAAGAGGATTAAGATGCAATACTACTGTCAGACAAAAAAGGTTAGGTTAAGGTACTTTACGACAATTTGAGAGAAAATCATCATGCACAATTTAAAGTCATATTATTGAATGTATATTGCCAGGCAATTACATGTGAAAATCATTTTCAGTAAAGTCATTTTGTTTGTGTATAGTGCACTTGTTAGGAAATTAGCCCAAAGCTCTGTCTGGGTCCTAATTAAAGACGGTAGAGACACGTTACAAGAAGGATAGACTAACAGTGACAATACATAGATAGGTAACATAATAAATTAATTATAAGGCACATAACAGATATTCAAAGGTCACAATACAACATTCAGATGTTCAAAGGCACACACCCACAAACATACTGAAAGCGCAGGATCCTTCATTCATCTTGGACAGCGCTACTGTAAATGTTCCCTTCACCAATACACACAGCTGCAGTGGCGCCATTCCATGGATAAAGCAATGATGCAGCTGGGACTTATCAACATGTCTCCCAGAGCAGACACTTCAGGTACCAGATTATGTTTTTTCTTTATTTTTTTACAATATGGAAGAACATCATCATCTATAACACAGCTGCCCTGCTTCTTCTCCCTGTGAGAGTGCCTCTATATGTTGTGGAGTTTTTCCATGGGATAAACATTGAAGATGATCCCAAATTATTTTGGCAAGTGTCACCATGATGAATTGATATAGCTGCTGTAAATGGTTTGTTGTCTGCTGATACCCTACAAACATTTTGATAAGTTTATTGCAAATATATAGCTAGTTACTAGAGCCTAAAATTTCAGGTCTTAAGATAATGTTGTTTAACCTTTGTTGCATATAGCCAGTGACTAAAGTATTGTAACATTGATAGAAATCTTTGTAGTGTGCCTACAGGTAAAGGGTGTTTTGCATTTGCTTCTCTACTGTTGAGAAGACACCTAACATATACCAAAAGGAGTGCTGAAGTGATGAACAATCAAAATGCTCCTTAATGTTCTGGATCTAAACAGTCATGAAGAGTTGTGAAGGACACACCCTCAGAACCTCAAATAAGACATAAGGACAAAGAGTATCGAGGCTGGAGGGAAGACTTTGAGGTAGGAAGCAGCACGCAGCTGGACAGCAAGGATGCCATCCGGTGGTCCCCTGGCCAGCTTAATGCTGCAATCATCCTCCACTGATTGAGGCTCCACCAGGGATGCTAGCAATTAAGGGAGGAACCAGTTATGAATATAATCTGTTTCAGTTGTTACCTGCTTGCAAAGAGTTTTACTCTTGCTGAGTCAGTATAGGTGAAGTGCTGTACTGATGTTGGTTTCATGGACTTCTAGAAAGAGGATTATGGTTTTCCGTTAGCACAGGTGGTCATGAGGTTAGCTATGTTGTAAGCTCTAGGAGTGATTTGAATGCAACAAGCAGATGCAATTAGATTATTGTCGTACACATAGAAGAAGCAGAAATGACATATGTTCATGGAGGCAAAACAATATGCTTTAAACTCTATTGTTATTGCTGCCATTTCTGATAAATTTCCCAATCATACTGGGATTGGAAAGCACTGTTTATTTGAAGTAGCCTTAAGAAACTGTAACAAGAATATTGCGAGTTTGCAAAAGGGTTTTCTTGTGTTATGATTTTCTATATGGTCAAAAAAAACATTGCCCAACTCAAAAGCTTTTAATTTTCAATGAAATAAAGATTAAAACAAAAACTTAATCTCCAAAAGTATTAAATGAAAATTACAAATTTCAAACTTTGAAATTTAAAAATGCAAAGTCATAAATTTAAATTCAGTGATATTCTCAAAAAAAACATGAAACGAAAAGTAACAAAGAAAGCTATTAAACTAAACACAATGCCAAACTCCAGAAAGCAAATCCAGAAAAACCAAAGCCTGAATGGTCAAAAGAACCACAACACTGGCAACAAAGGAAGAGCACAAAAAGAAGACAAGGAAGACAGGAAGTGCCTTAAGTCAGACTCTAGGGGTAATTCCTGATGATAATACCTGAGAGCCCTACACGACCAATCCTGAGGAAAAAGGACCAGGGCATAATCACAGAAATGACATAAAACACAAAGAGGCGACAAAAGAGAGAGTGGAGTAATTTAAAAACCACAACAATCTGACAAAAAAAAAGATCAAATCTTAGAGGTGATTCTGGGATGCAGGAAAGCCTGACACTACAAGTGAGCTATTTAAATGTGTTACTTCAGCTGTGTTGTACTCCAGTTTGCTTCTGACAGTAGAAGGATATAACTCATTTAAAATAATAGTGTGTACTACCAAGATGGAAAGTTAGCCCAGCAAAAGACAATTATAAAGAGAAAAGGACTAGGAGATGAAAGAGATAACAGAGTCTAGGACAGGACAAACCAAAAAATACTAAAACCCAAATGTTAACAGAAAATTCAAAGTAAAAAGCCTCACAAAGATCAAACTTCCTAAATTAATTCAGAGCTTAAAAACATAACCTGTGAAATTTTTTGATTTAGAGGCCAGAATTATGGGACTTTCATTTTAAATAACATTGTTGCAATGATATTGTGTGTGTTCTTCCATGAAAAAAATTTAGGCAGGCCACAAAGGCAATGAGGGATGTACCAATAGATGCAATCGAGAACCAAAAACTAGTGGAAGGTCCTAATCGTAAAGAACAAAAGAACAATGAGAATTTGATAAAACCAATATGTGAAGCTAAACTCCAAAATCCCTATTGTTGTGAACGGGCTCATTCTTAATTTTTTAATGCATTTTTCTGTCAGTTTATGAAGTTAAACACTGCTTTTTTTTGGGGGGTTTGGGGGGTTCTGGAGCCCTAGAATTTGAATCTCATTAGTTTTAAGATTGACCATTTTTGATACCATTTTGGTAATCCCGTCATTAATTTAGCTCTACGTTGTTAGGGGTTGTGTCCTCAGGGATTGTGAACCACTGGTAACAATGTGACAGGTTAAAAGGTCATCCTTTTGGGCAATTCTTCATTCGAGTTTGCAGATTCCAAAAGCTTTTTTGTCAAGCGTCTTTTTGTTTAAAACAACCCTTTTTCTAAACTATTTTATTGGTCTCAATTTATACCTGAATTTTTGACCAAGATTTTTTATTCTCATTTTGGTTTTGAAGATGGTGCTGCTGTCTTCTTGGTTTTGACCCCTTTTTCACATATTTTCTCCAATCTCCTTTACCATATTTCCTGTACTAGAAAGTGAAAAGGAAAAGCACTTGCTAAAAAGATCATATTCATAAACTTGGACAATTAATACATGGCACCGGTTAATTTAATGTAACAACAAAAACAAAACATGTCATGTTTTCCTTGATACATACCTTAGCAATGGCTATTAACTTTAAGGTGTCTTTCAATATTGATGAAATAAAGCTGCCTACGTTAGGACAGCACAAAGCAGTAAAATAATTATAAAACTAAAAACAGCAATGTTTAGAACCTCAGAAAAAAACAAAACTAATAATATCTGAAACAAAAATTTTTCAGGCCAGGAAAGATTTAACAAAATCATAACAACATGTTGTGCTGCCATCAGTCATGTGATCACAATGGGGAGCCCTCGTCAACAGCAACAAGGCCACACCCATCCAAAAACACTCAAAATGGTAGCCGCCGTGTTCAAAACTAAAGCACCCAAAATAGTGGTGATGTGACATCACCAAACAAAAGGATAAAAAATAAAACATGACAATAGAATCAGAATGAGCATAAAAGCACATAATATCCATTGATATCCAACTCTAAATTATAACAACATGGAACACAGAACTGCCTACACCTCACTTTATTTCAGCTAACAAGCTGTTGTATCAGGGCTGTAAGTGATCATTGATTCAGTGTTACTTAAATTCTTTTATTGAATTATAACCGTAGCAAAAGATGTACATTACAATTTCATAAATGTTGTCCTTAATATGTTTTAGAAGGACACAACTCTTAAATTATTAAAAAGGTTGTACAGAAATACCCCACAGATTGGGTTGTGGTCCTCTGTTTTTTGATTAATGTAAAGAGAGAGAATCTAATTAAAGATCATAAGTCTATTTTAAATGAGAGTAGGAGGAGAGTTGGCAAGACAAAGAACTTGAACGTATTGGTTCCAAAAGAATGTCCCTACACAACCAGCTCAAAAATATTTGCTTTAGCAAATTTAAGGCAGAAAAATGAAGTTATGATTGAGTGTTGAAATTGTGTGAATTTAATTAGGGAGATGTTTTGAGCTGTAAGAGACGAAAGAATCAGCCTTGTCAACTACAAGCCGGAAATCCAGAATGTATGAAAGGTTTATTAAAAGAATGAGATGAAATGGACCCTTCCTACAATGAAATAGACTCACTCACAGACAGTGAAACAGCAGAATGCAAGATCACAGTACTAGGAGACACAACATCAAGAAAGTAAGCTCAAAAACATAAGTTGAGTTCAATAAGATGGTCTTTTTCTCCTTACCTATTATGGAAAATCAGCCCCAGACACACACAAGCATAGAAGCACAGGTGCGAAAATATGTCCTTTTATTTTCCTTTTGCACACAATGCCCTCAATTATGGCTTAGTTTCTTCCTTCTTTCTCTCTCCTTCTTTCTTCTTCTGCTATTACCGCCTTCACTCCTCCACACAAGCTCTGTCCTCGACCTCCTGATGCTGGGTCCCTGAATAGAGTGAGATGGCCCCTTTTATGTTGCTCCCAGAAGCGCTCCAGGTGCTCTCTGATGATAATCCGGCAGCACTTCCTGTTGTGGCGGAAGCGCTACATGGGCATCCGGAAGTACTTCCGGTGCACCTGGATCCTCTCCTGGCCACACTTCCGGGTGTGGCAGAAGTGCTGCAGTCCAGGGCTCTGCCACTGTCCAGGTGCTCTCTGGTAGCGACCACAGGCCCCAGCAGGGTTGAGCTTCAAAGCTCCAATCCCGTGGCCCCGATACAGACCAGGGGGGCTGCTCTCTTGTGTCCCGGGGAAGGTATCGTCTCTCTCCCAGTCCTTCCATAAAGGTGTCCTGGCAGGGCAAAGGCCCCAGCCGTCTGTCACACTATTAAGTCCCATCTTGCTGAACATAAGGTTGTAATGGCCGACCCCTTACCCGGCCGGCAGCTACACTTCCAAGACCTGTGGCCTGGATAAACTACTTAGCTGAATCTAAATAACAAGTCGTACCTCTAACAAATGAAAATTCTCCCCACAATCGACGGTTTAAACAAGCACGCAAAAACAGATGATATGTAAAAATAGGTGATTAATTATATTAAATGAAACAATAACAAGAAAAAATGCAAAATAAATAAATAGAAAAAAAAAAAATATACATATATCCCTCCACCAAAGCAACAACGTGACAACACCATATATACAGTTTACACACAATAAACCCTCCCTTGCCCTTGTAACATATAACAAACAACACGAATAACAACAATGAATGAGATACGGAAATGAATGGTCGTGAACTTGAGTCCGAGTATACTGTACAATTGTCCTGAATGCAGATGACTGGTTAACAGATATGTGGAGTGATTGTATTTCCCAGAACAAATAGAACAGCCTCACCATGAATCCTCAGCGCGTGGTGGATGATGTAGTCCGACCCCGGGGTCTCTCGTGATGAGGGTATTGAAGTAAGTCCGGCGGAATGAAAAACAAACTGGATGCAATGGCGTGATGTGGTAAACAGCAGGTACATTGATGCGTTGTTGTGAAATGTGATCTTCCTTCTCTCTCCTCTCTCCCTCTCCATTTCCTCCTGATTGCTTAAATAGTACTGGCGGATGTAATTGATTGTGATTGAAAACAGGTGTTTTCCAATTTTGGGGCTGCGGTCTCTTTCCATCATCCGTCCCCCTTGTAATTTACGGGGACGACATTCACTGATGCACACATTAAACAGCAAACGGGACGATGGAAACAAATGTACATAGTACAAACATTGACAACACTATTACTACTATGTAGCCCCGCTACAAGGTAATGCTGTTATAAATGTCTATGTGCATATAGAATTCACAAAGCGGAGTGTGTTGCAGTTAAAATAGAAGTTAAAACAAGTGGTAGAACTGGAAGTAACTGGGAAATTGAGAAGTGACTGGTGCCAAAAATTTTTCATGATACCTCAGCCTGGTGTGTTTTATATTGACTTTAGGCAGTTAAATTGGATTTTAAAGTTTGATTTTTTTTTTTTAGAAAATCCTAAGTAAGCATTTTTTGAGATTTTCTGAAAAAGGGTATTGACAGGTACAGGTAGTCGTCGACTTACAACCTATGTGTTTTACAACCATTCGACTTACGACTGCTACCGCATCTCATGGGCAAATGACAGTTTTCGCCATACCAGCTCTGTATGCTCGTTCATCTCAATCTTAATTTATTACCTGCAGCGGTTTCGACAACGTTCAATTACTTTTGTCCTACAATTACAAGAAAAAAGGAAATTGACGTTGACACAAACATGAAAGTGATCAAGCAGTATGAGGGAAGAAAGAAAACAAATGCAATCACATTTGACTTTAAGTCATCCCATTGTAAATGATGTGCACCACAGTTGCTGTATTGGTGCACTCTGGCTTTGAATCCAGTTACCTCTGATGCTTCTACATTATGACTCATGCTGTGCTGCTTTATGTGAACTGCCACAAAGGTGTAAAGAAATCACACTGAAGTCCTTTATCTATTAATATTTATTATTAACAGGCTGAAATGTTAAAACAGAAAACATAAGAGTGCTCAAACTCTGCTGGTAGTACTCCTCCACTCACAGTTAACACAACGAACACTGATCAGCTCACGCTGATGACGAAACTTAACACAGACAAAGAAAGGATTCATGAAGCTGTTAAAGGTCTCATACCAGCAACAGTAAGAATGAAACAAAATAATAAAATAAAAAAAATGCTTCACACAAAAAAAAGATAGAAAATCTACACAATGTACTAAGAATGGTTATAAAAAAAGGATATAAATCAAACAATATGACTTAAGAAACTTATTATACAGTACTATACATATGGTCAGGTTTGAATACACATAGGGCGGCACGGTGGCGCAGTGGGTAGCGCTGCTGCCTCGCAGTTGGGAGACCTGGGGACCTGGGTTCGCTTCCCGGGTCCTCCCTGCGTGGAGTTTGCATGTTCTCCCCGTGTCTGTGTGGGTTTCCTCCGGGCACTCCAGTTTCCTCCCACAGTCCAAAGACATGCAGGTTAGGTGGATTGGTGATTCTAAATTGGCCCTGGTGTGTGGGTGTGTTTGTGTGTGTGTCCTGCAGTGGGTTGGCACCCTGCCCTGGATTGGTTCCTGCCTTGTGCCCTGTGTTGGTTGGGATTGGCTCCAGCAGACCCCCGTGACCCTGTGTTCAGATTCAGCGGGTTGGAAAATGGATGGATGGATGGATGAATACACATAAGTGTTATGTCCAGATCAACTTATGACCAGTCTGTCAGAACTGAACGTGGTCATAAGTCGTCGACTACCTGTACTACCAGAATAGTTTGATTATTAGATGTCAGCTTTACTCCATGTGGATTGTTTTAACTTGCCAGATTCCCACTTGGGCTTCATTGGGCTCCTTTGACATTTTAACTTAAAACTGACCAAATTTTAAAACTGCATTTGGAATATTTATTTGCATACCCTGTGGATAACAAAGTCATATTCAGCAATAACAGGCTGTATCTGACAATATTAAGGAGGCAGTTTTAACATCCTAAAGGTACAGTATGACTAAAATGCAACTGGGAATGATTCCAGTAGTTAGTCCGAGTCTGTGTATATTACAACCTATTTCTGCTCTGAGACTTCTTTCTTTGAAACACAATAGGAAAAATAAGTTTCATTGTCAGAATCTTTATTACCTGAAGGGTTGAGGGACAGATTAAAAGGGGAAACAGACATTTTTAATTTAAAAAAAAGGAATGCAGCAAATAATAAACCATCTGTTCTATTCTAATAACAAGAAGATTTATAGCAGGGTCATTCTAAAGAGTTCAGGCGTTTTAAGCACTCTATTAAAACACACCCTAGTAACTGCCATATCCACTTTATACTCAACAAGAAAAGGAACACTGATTTTTTTTTAAATTTTGTGTTCATAATTCTGTTTTGCTGGTCAAGGTTAGGCAGTGTAATCCATTGATAAGCTATGAATAGTCCAGTACTATTTGCTGTGAAGGAAAAAATGGCTTCTATTGTGTTGCCACAGTAATATGAGAAAAATGAAGTACATCTTGTGCCAGGAATGCTTTGACCACAACACTTTATGCTGTTCAGATTGTGGTTGCAGGACAATTTTTGCTGTAAACCCTCCATCAAAACACGAGGAAGATTGCAGTGTCTGGTGGAAGCTGCTTTATTTAAAAAGGCCATTAAAGAAGCTGTATGTATGATTCCTTCACTTTATGGGAAAGAAGTCAACAGAGATAGATAGATAGATAGATAGATAGATAGATAGATAGATAGATAGATAGATAGATAGATAGATAGATAGATAGATAGATAGATAGATAGATAGATAGATAGATAGATAGATCTATACATCAAAAAAATGAAAAAGAAAGAAAACTTCTGAATTGTCCCAGTCCAAGCGTGGCATTACCCAGATATTGCTGTGGTATAAAGGAGCCCCCGTAGCATTTCCTGACACACTTCTGCTGAATAATTTGTTGGCTGAAAGTCCAGTGTCAGTGTGTCAGAAAGAGGATGTGCAGCGTTATTCATAATGGCACTCAGTTTTGTTTTAATTCTCTCCTTCACTGCAATCTCCAGTGGGTGTAGAGTGTGTCCTATAACTGAGCATGCCCTTTTAATTAGCTTGTTAATTTTGTGGGCATCTCTTGAAATGATGTTACCTGCACAGCACACCACACAGCGTAGAGAATCACACTGGTCATCAGGGAGTTGTAGAAGATGTGAAAGATGTCATTTCCCTCATTAAAGGAACTCAGTCATCTAAGGAAAAAGAGCCTGCTCTGCCATTTCTTCTAAAGTCACACTGTATTCCAAGACCCATCCAAACTGTCAGCCTCAGCTGTGCAGTATTATTTAACATGTCAGTCCTGTGCACAGTTCCTATGCTGTTATGCAAGTCAGTCTGAACGATGCAAAATAAAAGTACATCACAGAGGGGTTTTGGTCCAAGCTGCTTCACTTTCTGGGTATCTGTATTTAGTTCACACAGTCATTTTTTTCTCAATCAACATCTCTCAGTCTGCTCGGGTAAACATGGAAGGTTGCTTGACTGAAAAAATTTATAAATAAAAAAGTCAAACTTTTAAAAATCAGTTTTATTTCAGTTTCTTGTAATTTTTTCAGACACAGTACAGTAAATCTTTAATTGATAGCTAAAAGTTGTTTATTTATTTATACTATAATTGCAGCTAGGAGAATTTTAAATGCTTAAGCTTCATGTGCCTCTAATCCTGGTGGGGCCACAGAAGCGACTTTATTCCACGTTGTTTAAACATTTAGGGCATCTGCTATATGAGAAGAGGTTTTAAAAAAATAATAATATAAAAACAATACAGTGCAATTGAATTAAAAAATAATAGTTAAAATAAAGATTAAAAGGTTATTAATGTATCATGTACGCTGGCCGTAAATGAAAAAATGTTTAAGTTAAGGATGTTTCATCCTAAATATATTTACTGTATATACTCGCGTTCAAGTTCTCCCATGGATAAGTCAGGGCTTGATTTTGCCATAGTCGAATGCGGTAAACTCACGCTATTGGTCCAAGAGATTATGGTATTGTAACGCCCACCAGAGAGAGTAACCATGGGGCACTCTGCCTTTTTTTTTCTATGTATTGTGCCCTGTTTTGTGTTTTTTTATATCTCACACCCTTATACACCTTTATCATGAGAGCATCCCTTATCTACAATGGAGCGTTCGATCAGAAGAAAATATGAAGCTGGTTTTAAATTCAAAGTCATTGAAGTGGTGAAAGAAATTGGTAATTGTGCTGCTGCAACAAAAATAGATGTGTCTAAGAAACTGGTGCGATATTGGAGGAAGCAAGAAGATGTAAAAAAAAATTATAAGTGTTGTATTTTTGAACGGGCATATAAGCTGGGGTCTGATTTTATGATCGATTTTTCGGGTTTTAAGACCCGACTTATATGCGAGTATATACAGTAATAAAAAATAAATAATTTAAAACACTATTAACACGTATGACATAAATTAATTTTTGTAATTAAAATTATTTTCAGATAGGTGAAATCAAAAAAATGAAAGCATATTTTAGTGTTTGTGGTCATTGTAAAGGACAACATTTATTTACATTTTTATTTACACAAATAATCTTATAAAACCTAAAAATATGCTAAACATATACTATTACAATAAATAATACCAATTTTAGCTATGTACAATTAAAATACAATAGAAATGAAAACGTAATAAAAATATCTACATACAGTGGATGACATATAACAAAACAGGTGAGCCATTGAAAAGGCAATCACAATGCTAACATGAATGCTCTCACAGCTTTTCACAGATACAGGAAAACTTCAAACCTGCGCATATTGTTTGAGAACGCTCACCCACAGCAAGCAGAATTATGAGATTAGATTAGATACTCTTTATTAATCCCATGGGGAAATTCAAAAGCATACAATAATAGAAACATACAAAATTACAGTAAGAAGACAGACTCACAGGACAGATACTGCAGCCAATCAAAAAAATCGATGAGTAAATAAATAAATAAAAATAATCTAACAAGTACCTCAGGTGGAAGTATTAAATTGCCTGATAGCAGTGGGCGAAAAAAGACCCCCAGTGGCACTTTTTTGCATTTTATGTAGCTAAAAGTCCCCCAAGAGGGCACTTCCTGGAGGGGATTTTTTCAGAAGCTGTTGTGGAAAAGAGGGTGATGGCATCCAATTTTCCCATCACCCTCTTTTCCACAACAGCTTAGATACCGGCCAAAGAAAATCTTTGACCATGAAATTGACATTAGAAGAACAGAGGCAGTGGCCTTATGGGACAAAGCAAACATTTGTTATCTTTACATCCTATAAAAATCTCACATACTTGAAAACTGCAACACAGGTAGATGCCAGAGAAACCAGTTGGTCTCTGATCTTCAGCTGCTTTAATTTTGTTACCTCTTACCAAGCAGTGGAAAAGAATCAGAAAGGCTAATGCTTTTCTTGAGGCAATTTGAGGAAAAGAATAAAATTCATGAGCCTGAACCCATAGTTTTCCAGAAAAGATGCAATAAGGTGTTAGGTTGCGTTCACAGTTTATTTGTTAGCTGGACACACTGATATTCCAAGAATAGCCAAGCTAATTAAACCTCAACTTTGGTGGCCAAACATGAATAAGGAAATAAAGAAGTACATTGCAGCATATGACAAGTGTAGTAGTAATGAGTCCCTGGCTGCTTGTTGTATTGGATTGTTACAGCCAGTGCCGCCTCCTAATAGGCCATGGAAGGAAATATTGTTAGATTCTATTATTGATTTATGTCCTTTGCGAGTTTACATGACCATTTCAGTTATAGCTTTTCCATGAACACTTATTTTGTTTTCCAATTTCTACCTTGATTTTGGAAACACTTTTGTGCAAAGATGGGAATTTTCTTGAACTTCACCTCTGGGTATTGCCCAGAGTATAACTGGTACAAATTAATTAGGATCCTGAGAAATTTCTACATCATACATTTTTTGAAAATTACAGCAAGAACAAGGTCTACTTTTGAATATCTCCATGGCTGCAAACTGTTTTTTAAGGATCTTAAAGAAAAGTGTACCCTACAGATTGCTGGAGCCACTGTTAAACAATTTGTCGACTGTAAATGGAGACAGAGGGTACACCTCAGTATATTGGCCATTCATCTGAAGGTTCTTTCACGCAAACTGGGCCCATGGTATACCATTCTGATCAGGTCATTAAAATAGTTGGGCTGGTCCTATATAGGTTGGCTATTCCAGGCCATTTGGAATTTATGCCACATTCCAAAATAAAATCGATTCTGTCAACAGTGCTGTCTAGAAATGTCACTCATCCACCACCTGTGGAAGTAAATTATTATTTAGAATCTAGTCTTTTATGGATTCTAAATATCAGGGCACATGTGCTTACTATTTCATTAAGAGGTGTGGTTCTGGGTCAAAAGAAAGATCTTAGATCTTTTGGGTAAGGATATTCAGGCTCCTTGTCATTGGTCTAATTTTCTTCAAAAATCATTTGGACACGTTTAGAACTAATACCTTTGTCAGGGGGCTATGTGATGAATCTCAGTGTTTGACCCCCTTGGTGTAATTTGTTGGTTTCTTAGAATTGTTTCTGTGCAAGAGAATTGATACTTGAATCAGACAGTGCTCATGCAAACATTCAATATGAATTTTTCACTAAAAAGGTTTAAAAAGAAATGAAAAAACTTTGGTTTTCTGTCAGGTACCAAAGATATGAACTGCACGTCAGGCTGACTGGTCACTTTATATTTCTGGAAAAACAGCTATAGAACTTGCAAACAGGAGAGAAGGTTGAATTTTTAATTATTAATTAATTCAGTTTCTTTTTGTAATGAGTAATGCAGCCCTCTCAGACTGATTCCCATCGTGTTTACCTTACGAGAAAAATAATTTGATCAATACCATGATGGTTGTATTTAATCAGGACTGGAGTTTGTATCATAAACATGCCTATTGTCTCTCACTCTCAACTCCAAGCTTCTAAATCTCTTAAAGACGGTATTCTTACAACACACTCTTTTCCTTCTCCATGTTTCTCCAGCGTAAAACCCATAAAACATTCCCTAAGCTTACAGTATGTGTTTGACACACTTTGCTTTTATTTATTATTTTTAATTTTATTGATTTTATTGAAATCACACAACATTCCATACAAATAGATCAATTTTACAAGTATAGATTGAAAACAAATCAACTCCCACCCCCGAGAAAGAGAGAATGGGCAGCAGAATAAAACCTAAACCTAGTAAAAATAAGTAAATAGATAAATTAATAAGTTAGTATAGATTAGGGGTCCTCAATTACGGTCCCTGGAGGGCCGCAGTGGCCACAGGTTTTTGCTCCAAACCCAGTTGCTTAATAAGAAGCACTTATTGCTCAAGTAAAACTTCTGCTTCACTTTAGTGGTCTCGCTCGTTAAGATTTTGAACCCTTATTGCTTATTTTTGTCTTAAACAGCTGTATTCTTGGTTTTTAATCGCTACTAATTAGCAGTAACATGTAAATGACAAAAGAGACCAGCATTTCTCAATTTAGCTTGTTACCATTTACACCTCTGTGTATTTATCATGCACTATTGGTTTAATTAAATACTTGGAAGGAAAGTGAAGAGAAAAAAGTAAAGCACTGAGAATTACTCCTCCATTTTAGCCTTCAAATCATTTGGATGATATCCTTAGAAAGTGGAACAAAATCTACGATATGAAAATGACCTGACATAGCAGAGTTAAAGCGCTAACAAGCCATGAAATTAAATTATTGGCAAGAATTGCTTTCTAATTAAGCAACTGGGTTGGAGCAAAAACCTGCAGCCACTGCGGGCCCTCCAGGACTGTGATTGAGGACCCCCTGGTATAGATAAATGGAGAATAAAAAGAAATGGTGAGAGAATCTGCTTCCTCAGTGCTTTAAAAGCTTATTCTAAAATGTTATTGATTAGAACCTGCCAGGTTTTGAAAAATTTCTGCACAGATCCTTTAAGTGAGAATTTGTTTTTTTCCAATTTCAATTAATATATAACATCAGTTATCCACTGACTTAAAAGGGGAGAGGTAGGATTCTTCCAGTTTAGCAAGACAAGTCTCCATGCCAATAGTGTAGTAAAGGCAATCACAGTTTGTTTGTCCTTTTCCACTTTAAGCCCATCTGGAAGGACACCAAACACATCTGTTAGTGGGTTAGGAGGGATTGTGACACCAAGTCTGTCTGAAAGGCCTTTAAAAATTTTGGTCCAGAATGATGTTAATTTGGTGCTGGCCCAAAACATGTGACCCAGTGAGGCTGGAACTTGATTGCAGCGTTTGCAGGTTGGATCTTGCCCTGGAAACATTTTGGACAATTTTAAGTGAGACAGATGTGCTAAATATATAATTTTGAGTTGAATAATTGTATGCTTTGCACATATGGAGCTCGAGTGAATTCTCTGCATTGCTACCTTCTACTCCTTTTCTGAGATGTTGAGTGAGAGATCCTTTTCCCATTGTCCTCTTGGATCTTTGAAAGGGAGGGACTGTAAAATGGTTTTATATATTGCAGAAATGCTGTCTAAGTCCTTGAAACTGAGCAATATTTTTTTCCAGCATAGAGGGAGGTGGGAGGTGAGGAAAATTGTGCAGGTTCTGTTTAACAAAGTTTCTAATTTGAAGATAGTGAAAGAAATGTGTTGCTGGAAAGTTACATTTAGAATGTAATTGTTCGTAGGATGCAAAGATGTTGTCTGTATACAGATCTCTAAGTGATTTAATCCCAAAAGTTTTCCAGACATTAAAAACTGTATATGTTTGCAAGGGTTAAAAAAGGTGGTTTTCGTGCAGAGGTGCCACCGATAAAAGATTCTCTATCTTAAAATGCTTCCTACATTGGTTCCATATTCTGAGTGAGTGAAGCACAATTGGGTTGTTAGTATATTGGCGATAACTTGCATTTATTAGGGCACAAAGCAAGGAATATAAAGAGGTAATGTAGGATTTTATTTCTATTGCAGACCAAGCCTGTATATGTTCATCTATATGTGTCCATGTCCAGGTTGTTATAGTTTGTATGTTTGCTGCCCAGTAGTAAAACTGAAAGTTAGGTAGAGCCATGCCACCTTCTCCCTTTGTAGGGTTGCTTTTTGGATATGTCGATGTTTTGAATTCCAAATAAATGTGGTTATGGTTGAATCTAATTTCTTAAAAAATGATTTATTGATGTATATTGGGGTGTTTTGAAATAAAAAAAGAAGCTTAGGGTGGATATTCATCATAATAATGTTAATTCTTCCAGCTAAATTGAGATGAAGGGTTGACCATCTACGGAATTTTGTTGATAAAGAGCTTTATGTTTACTTGTGATGTTTACCCCTAGGTATTTAAACTGAAAATTTTTGTTCAAGTCCTTCTCTGATAATCCCCTTTATCTCTTAAGCATTTCGATAGTGAACTGCCAGTGACTCAATGGCGATTGCAAAAAGTAGTGGTGACGAAGGACATCCTTGTCTGGCACCACGGTCTAGTTTAAAGTAGTCTGAATTAATGTTGTTAACACAAACTGAATCTTCTGGATTGGTATAAAGTAGTTTGATCCATGCACAAATGTTCGGGCCATACCCAAATTTCTTCAATGTAGTGAAAAGGTAGTTCCATTCAATCATATCAAATGCTTTTTCTGCATCCAAGGATAATAAAATCTCTGGGATGTTTGACTTTGTGGGTGAATATATTACATTAAACAAGCGTTGAAGATTGGATGATAAGTGTCAGACTTTAATAAATCCAGTTTGATCTTGTGATATTACCGAAGGCAGCATTTTCTCCATCCTTCTAGCTAGGACTTATCTTAACATCATTATTCAGAAGTGAAATTGGTCTGTATGATGCACATTGTAATATGTCTTTATTTGTTTAGGAAAGATAGTGATTAATGCTTGGTGAAAAGTTTGAGGTAGAATTTTATTGCCTAATAGGAGGGGAGTTAGCTGAGTGGAGAACTTCTTATAAAATTCGGCAGGTTAGCTATCGGGCCTGCTGCTTTCCCACTCTGCCAACGGTTTATCCAATTCCTCTGGCCTAGGAGTATCTGTTTGTGGTATCTGTAATGCATCCTGAAATGCATTAGATTGTGTCTTGTCTTCTTTAAACTCAGTAGAATATAAGGATTTATAGTAGTCTCTAAATGTGTGTATTATATTTTTATGGTCAATGGTTTTGTCTCTGCTTGTGTTGGTGATTGCTGGGATTGCATTGCAAACTTCTTGCTTGTGTATTTGTTGAGCTAAAAGCTTATTAGTTTTCTCTCCATGTTCATAGTAATGATGTCTTGATTTATAAATAAGTTATTCAGTTTCTTTAATTGTCTCTTTTCCTATGAAGAGCCTCACTTGGCATGTTCTTGTTCTATTCTAGTAATTTCGCGGGTTAGCTTTGATACCTGCTTGGTTTCCAGTTTATTTCTGTGGGAAAGATATGAGATAATCTGTCCTCTTAAGAAGACCTTCAGGGTTTCCCAGAGTATTCCTGCAGAGACATCTGAGGATGTATTTGTCTCTAGAAAAAAACTGATTTGTTTTGATATAAATTCTCTAAAGTTCTCATCTGCTAATAAAAGTGGGTTAAGACGCCATCTGCGAGATGAGTATGTGGGGCATAATGATTTTAGCTCCAAGATCAGAGGGGCATGGTTGGAAATAACAATAGCGTTGTACTTGCAGGATTTAATCATAGGCAAGAAGTTGTGGTCAGTTACAAACTGTGTAATTGTCTTTGCAGTGTTAGATGTCATCGCCCCTGTGACAGGAGACCCATCTAGGTCTGGATTTAAAACACGATTAAAATCCCCAGCCATTATAATTTTATGAGTGTTCACATTAGAAATGGATGCAACTACATTTTGGATGATGTGCCTATCATCCACATTGGGTGCATAAACATTTATCAAAATCACTTTACAATTAAATAAATTACCCATGACAATCATGTATCTCCCTTCAGGATCAGATACAACATCTGATACTACAAATGAGACTGTTCTATATATAAGAATTCCCCATTTGGCCAGTCCAGTCTTTTTGTAGCCAGAACTGATCCTTAATAAGTGGGTCTCCTGCAAAAATACTATTTTAGCGTTTAGATAGATAGATAGATAGATACTTTATTAATCCCAAGGGGAAATTCACAATTTAGGTTTAGACCTGTTAGGTGAGAAAATACTTTCTTTCTTTTTAATTCGTGATTCAGGCCTTTAACATTCCAGCTCACAAAGTCAACTGTACCATCTTGGAGACATTGATTCTGAATTTTTGATGTCATTTTGTAGTCTTAACCGAAAGTGAGACAGCTTTGACCTTAATTTCCAATTTTCCCAGGGGTTATTGCCATGCAGTCTATTGTTATGTTGGTAATTATAGTTATAAGGATTAAAAGGATAGATTAGAGATAGCTTGCTCTCTTTCTCTTTTGCCTCCCCATGTGAGGCTGCACCCCACTTCACAAAGTCCCTGTCCTCTGACATACCTAGAGACAGAGACACTTTTGCTTTTAAAGAGCCTAATGAAATGACTTCCTTTTTGCGAAGAATACTTCCATGATACTGGGCATCACACCTATAGACTGTTAATTATAAGTAATGCCTGTACATAAGGCAGGCATTCTCCATAGTGCAGAATATTCTAACACCTTAATTTGCTAATTTGAACCGTCCTTGCTCTGTCTTCTTAGGGACTTCTTATGTAATTTGACAGAGGGCTCAGTGCCAAAGTGCCGTAGGGTAAACAGCCTACACCCGTCGAGTACTGTTTTCATGCTAACTTAAATCATAATCTGCATAATTGCATGCAGAATGCTTTAAGTTTTTGAGCTTTATATTTTGGCAAGGGCAAGGTAATTTTTATTATATTTGAATAGGAATCTCAAAATGCAATGGACATTACAGTTTGTAACCACAAGAGGGCGTCACAGAACCCTAAACTGCAGGCACAACAATACCCAATACAGATCCAGATTTAAATAAAGGATTTTATTTGCCACAACACCCTTCTTCATAAGCATATCAACCAAATAAAATTAACTCACAAATCTTTCCTTTTTCCTTCAAGAGTGTTGCCTGCTGACTCCCAACTCTGACTCAACTCAAATGAGGCGGCGGGTTCTATTTTAAAGTCAACCCAGGAAATGCTTCTGGTTTCCTGTTCAAGTTCTCTGAAGCACTTTTGGGTTGTGCAGAAACCAGGGCACTCCTCCGTGGCAGTGCCCTCTGGTGGTCCCCAAAGATCCTGACAGGGCTGTGTCCGATCTCCAATTCCCATGCCACCCTGTGGGTGTCTTAAACTGGTCCAGCCTTGGCGAACACTGCCACCTGTCATGTAGGGGGAATAAACTGCTCCCAGTGAGCCAGTTTGCCCAATACTTCCATTATGGCTTCATGGCCAGTTATGACATCTTCCTTTTATCCCAGCCACAATGCCAACATGCCAGCTCCATGCAGAGAGGACCCAGGATGAGAATCCAGGTCTCCTTATTGCAAGGCATCAGAGCTTCCACTGCACCACCACACATCCTAATTGGGAAAATAAAATGATCTCTTGCAAGACAACGTTTTCAATCTGCATTTTTAAACAATTTTTGTAATGTGTTTTTTAGGACATTTTAGGATGCAGATTCTACTGTACACACATTAGCTATTCCACAGACATTGCATGGCCTGAATGGTTAGGCTCACTGTTTGTTGCAAGTGAACTTTATCTTGACTATCAAATTTCTGAGATCTGACAAAAAGACAGAACAATCTGCAAAAGAGAGACAGAAAACACCTGTAGAATGCAGCAGCCAACTTTAAATTCATGTACTTGTGAGAAAAAAACAACTTCTTCATAAAATTTCAACAATTTCAATCCTTGACACAATCAGGAAATTTTAATTAATTATCATCCTGGATTTATAAATATAAGGGGAATTAATATGAGTACATGGAAGTAGTATATTTTCCTTCCAAAATCTTTAACCATCTTTTCTGGTTTCTTCAAATCCACATCATGAGAGTTATCAAACTATAATTTAATTAAATTTCATGCTACACTTTTAGAGCATTTTTGGGGCATGTTTCTCACATTTTTGTGAGAAATCCAGTAATGGAGTACTAACAACTTCCATCCATCCATCCATTATCCAACCCGCTGAATCCGAACACAGGGTCACGGGGGTCTGCTGGAGCCAATCCCAGCCAACACAGGGCACAAGGCAGGGTGCCAACCCACCGCAGGACACACACAAACACACCCACACACCAAGCACACACTAGGGCCAATTTAGAATCGCCAATCCACCTAACCTGCATGTCTTTGGACTGTGGGAGGAAACCGGAGCGCCGGAGGAAACCCACGCAGACACGGGGAGAACATGCAAACTCCACGCAGGGAGGACCCGGGAAGCGAACCCAGGTCCCCAGGTCTCCCAACTGCGAGGCAGCAGCGCTACCCACTGCGCCACCGTGCCGCCTACTAACAACTTATTTAAGGAAAATAAAGCAAAGAACTCTTTGTGCACTATGGAGAGAATAGCACAGTGCTGATCTGCTGTGTTAAGAAGCATTAAGAATGACAAAGATAGAAATGATGGTTTTGAGTTCTATTAACCTCTCATTCTGCAGATGTGATTAAGCAGTATAAAATAGACGTACTGTATATGCAAAATCTCAACTACATTTTGAGCTTACTGCAGAACCTGAAGGATGTTGCTTAACGTAACTAACAGGACATCATCAACACTGAGTGGTGTTGATTAGTCTACTGGTGTATATATTTTTATATCTGCTCAAAACACTTCATTAGCATTAAAGTTATTTCCTTTGGTTTATTATTCTTAGACATTGGGAGAATCAGTAGTGTCTTGTAAAGATCAGGAACTACTCCACCATCTATAGACGTTAGAAATGAGTTTTGAAATAAAGCTGTTTGCACTCTCAATATATTTTACAGCTGATGCCAACTGCGACATGAACAGTGCCTGCTTTTACACACTTAAATTATGATCTAACAGCATAAACAGTAATCTCCATATCTGCTTCAGCATGAATGTCCATTGCTTTCATAATAGCCTTTTTTCTGTTTTAAAATAAAATCATTACTTTAAAACCTTCAGAATAGAAATTCTACAGATCATTTGCAAAAAGAGGCTCCTTTTTAACTTTTCCTGAGTATTCATCTCCAGGATGCTTTTATATTACTGCCAGAAATTTATGTAAAAAGGGCAAAGACTACTAAACCTATTATTACTGCAATGAAATGGACACAAGATTGACAGAGAAAATAGGCAAGTGTTTATTTCTGTTGGAAAAAAGGTAGCCGTTACATCAATTATTGTAACTAAAAGCTTAAAGGCTTAAGGGCTTTACTGGATTAAGCAAATGTTATATGGCAGACATGTTTCATGATAATTTAATGATAATTAACATAGATAAGATTCATTTTATGCATTTAAAGGCAGACCATTTTTCCTTCAGGTTGTAAAGTTGATGTAATAATGTGCTGGTCGTGCAGGGGATGAATTAACAAAATGTTGAAAAAATAAATTGCATTATGTAATCTATTCACAGAAACTAGGTACTATGCAGAGAAATGATTTCAATAAAACCCAAAATGTGAATTGATTTTGGTCAACTAATTAATTTTTTTTACCACCATATATACTCACATATAAGTCGAGTCGTGACCTGAAAAATCGATCATAAAATCAGACCCTGACTTATACACCTGTTCAAAAATGCGACACTTAATTTTTTTTATTTACATCTTCATTCCTCCTCCAATCTTGCATCAATTTCTCAGACGCATTGAATTTTGTTGTAGCAGCGCAGTTACCAATTTCTTTCACTACTTCAATGACGTTTAATTTAAAACCAGCTTCATATTTTCTTCTGATCGAACACTCCATCATAGATAAGGGATGCTCTTATGATAAAGGTGTATGAGGGTGTGAGATACAAAAAACCCAAATCAGTGCAAACGTTGCTTTGGAATAGTTCAGGTATTACAGTGTGGTTACGTAGGCATAATAGAGAGAGTGAGAGATTAGCACGCGCTGGTACAGCACATTAACGCACCCACGTAAAAAAAAAGGCTATGTACTCCATGGTTACTCTCTCAGGTGGGCGTTAGCATATCATAATCTCTTGGACCAATTGCATTAGTTTTCCACATTCGACTGATCCAACCGATATATAAGTACCATAAATTATACAATAAAATCAAGTTCTAACTTATCCATGTGAGAACTTGTCCACGAGTGTATGCGGTAAGCAGAAGTCTGGGAAATCTAAAGGTTTTGTGCAGTTTTAATAAAAATGATGTCATTATATTCTAGTACTTCCTATGCTGACCACTCTAAGGCACCTAATAAAGATTTCATCGAGTGCATTTACTGTAACGATGCTAACCAGTTGTGCCATTTTGGGGATGAGTCACCGACAGTATGAGCTGGCATTCTGTCACACAAATAAGCAAATTCAGTGCCAGCTACAGGAGAGCTTCTAGTCACTCAAGTCGCATATGAATTCCAGCTGGTGCATCAACAGACAGTGACCCTTCTAAGGATAGCAATCTACCTAAATAGATGATTTAAAAGAATGAGAATCCATTCAGCATTCAGTGGTGCTGCATTATATACAGTATGGCACATTATCATATTAACTTCAGTTTCTGCTACAGCATGCACTTAGTGCAATCATAATATGGTGCAAACTAGTGATTACCAACTGCCAGTCAACAGACTGTCACTGCTCCATGGAATTTTTTTTTGCTGATCCACAAGAAACAGGCCAGTCAAATATTTTAGGCCAGCTAGTCCGCTGTCTTCACGGCTCTTCAATGTAGCGTTAGCAAATGTGAACGCTTGATACCACCTAGAGAAACCCCATTCCCTCCCCACACTGCTTTCTGATTCCACGTTAGTAGTAAATCTGGACACTCGAAAATCCAAGAGGGAACTTCTCACGTGCTCTCTGATTTCCACCAACACGGTCCGCAGTCATGCTGCTAGTGTAAACAACATGAATCCGTATTTTGGGTCAACAGTACAGTGGTGGAGATAGTGTAATTGTGTAAGAAATGTTTTTTGGTACGCTATGCTTGTGCATCATGCGCATACCACAGCATACCTAAGTATTAGTGCTGATTATATACATCCCTTTTTTACCACAGTCTGCTCTTTTTAAATTACTTACTTTTAACAGGATAAGGCACCATATCACAAAGCATGCAAAGCCAAGCTGATACCATCTGTTTAAGACGTTCTAGCCACTTCTTCTGCACAGTCATTAACACTAGCACAGGAATCTTCTTGTCACTTGAGTTGCAATCTGCCATTTATTAAAGCGATTTCAGCAATATATATATATATATATACCCATATAATGACGGTGGTCACGAGTAATCTTAACAGACTGATACAACGGTCAGGTAAATACATTTGGCAGACAGTGGATTGCTGGTGGGTCTTTTATATTAGATGGACAGGAAATTACAACAGCAGAGAAAATGATTTCAGTGGTGAGAAACAGAAGTGATGTCATCGTTATGGGGCCGTAATTGAAGTCATCTGAAGGGGACCCAAGTAGGACCCAGGTAGGATTCTTCAAGGAAGCAGGAAGTGTTGTTATTTGCGTGTGTTCAGATGTAGGAAGGTATTTGTTAATCTTCGGGGTTTCTGTTGAGAGAAGAGAAAGGCATTAACACTCCATTCAAATCCTCTATCCTTTGTTTTTTCATGCTCCTTTGGGATCTTTGGCTGCCCCCTAATCGCATGTGTGAATATATATATATACTAGCAAAATACCCGCGCTTCGCAGCGGAGAAGTAGTGTGTTAAAGAGGTTATGTAAACATATATATTCATATAAATATATTCATATATATACATATCTACATATACACATATGTACATATACATATATATATATATACATATACACATCCACATATATATACATATACATATCACAGCTTCCCGCTTTCTAATCGGGCCTGTGATTGGTGCTCTGACTGATGCCTAGATCCCACAGTATCTCCCCTTAGGAGAGGCGTTAGGCAAGTGTCATTGAATAGCGGCACTGCAAGTTTAGTTTCTTTTCAATAAAGTCAGGCATTAGGCAAGTGTCATTGAATAGCGGCACTGCAAGTTTAGTTTCTTTTCAATAAAGTCAGGCGTTAGGCAAGTGTCATTGAATAGTGGCGCTGCAAGTTTAGTTTCTTTTCAATAAAGTCAGGAGTTAGGCAAGTGTAATTGAATAGCGGCACTGCAAGTTTAGTTTCTTTTCAATAAAGTCAGGCGTTAGGCAAGTGTCATTGAATAGCGGCGCTGCAAGTTTAGTTTCTTTTCAATAAAGTCAGGCGTTAGTCAAGTGTCATTGAATAGCGGCACTGCAAGTTTAGTTTCTTTTCAATAAAGTCAGGCGATAGGCAAGTGTAACTGAATAGCGGCGCGTCATTGAATAGCGGTGCTGCAAGTTTAGTTTCTTTTCAATAAAGTCAGGCATTAGGCAAGTGTCATTGAATAGCGGCACTGCAAGTTTAGTTTCTTTTCAATAAAGTCAGACGTTAGGCAAGTGTCATTGAAGAGCGGCGCTGCAAGTTTAGTTTCTTTTCAATAAAGTCAGGCGTGAGGCAAGTTTCATTGAGTAGCGGCACTGCAAGTTTAGTTTCTTTTCAATAAAGTCAGGAGCGCTTTGCAGCGGTGAAGTTCTGCTTTTAAATTTTTATTAAGAAGAAAAGAAAACCTTTTTAAACTGAGGGAAAATATACCAATAACAATTTGTTAAGGATCTGTTTTTTTTTGTGAAGCTGTCTTTACACAGCTTCTCCGCTGTTTTATAAACGAACGCCATATAAGTCCATCCTTTCTGCTTGCTTCGCGGTTCTATAGTGGTTTATTGTTCGTCTATTACGATTGTTTTTATAAACGAACGCCATATAAGGCCATCCTTTTTCCTTGCTTTGCCAAGGAAGCAGCCTTTTTATTTAATGCATGGGTTCTCCGTTGTTTCATTGTTCGTTTATTACGATTGTTATAGTTGTCTTTGTATGCCATGTTGTCAGTTGAGCACTCCGGTTGGAATATGATCAAGCCGTGGAAGCTTACTGTTGAGAATGCAACGTATAGTTGTACAGGAGAAAAATGGCATTTTTTTGTAGGTCTATGAACTTAATTTATGCCTGTATGCGTCAGTCGCTTCATATTCTTTTCGTACCTTATCAATTGTGTAATGTGTTTTTTGAACAGGTTTGATTCATCAAAGTGATCACTCGTGCTGTGTTCAGTCAGTCACTCGCTCGCTTCTTATTGTTTCGCTGCCTTCTCAATTGTGTAATGAATGTTTTCTTAAGTGCTCTTTGTGGCTGTTCCTTGTTTTCAGTTCATGTGATTACGTAGGAGGCGGGATGACGCGATACGTGACTCCGCCTCCCACGGCCATCGAGCTGCACTCCATTACAGTATATGGACAAAAAAGAGGTTCCAGTTATGACCATTACGTGTACAATTTCGAAATGAAACCTGCCTAACTTTTGTAAGTAAGCTGTAAGAAATGAGCCTGCCAAATTTCAGCCTTCCACCTACACGGGAAGTTGGAGAATTAGTGATGAGTGAGTGAGTGAGTCAGTGAGGGCTTTGCCTTTTATTAGTATAGATATATATATATATCTATACTAATAAAAGGCAAAGCCCTCACTGACTCACTGACTGACTGACTGACTGATTGACTGACTGACTGACTGACTGACTCATCACTAATTCTGCAACTTCCCGTGTAGGTGGAAGGCTGAAATTTGGCAGGCTGATTCCTTACAGCTTACTTACAAAAGTTAGGGCAGGTTTCATTTCGAAATTCAACGCGTAATGGTCATAACTGGAACCTCTTTTTTCACAATATACTGTAATGGACGGCAGCTCGATGGCCGTGGGAGGAGGAGTTGAGTGTCACGTCATCACGCCTCCCACATAATCACGTGAAAAGACTGTGAACGCGGTAGGGACAAATGAAGGAGGAGCCGCAAACAGTGAAGAACAAAAAATTCATTAAACAATTGAGAAGGGAGCGAGTGAAGCATACAAGCATGTTCATAAGGGAAACAAAGCACGGTGTAAAATGTAAGTTTAAATTAAGTTTATAGAAACGCTCCCGCTGCGGATTGCAATAACGTGAAAAGACTGTGAATGCAGTAGGGACAAATGAAGGAGGAGCCGCAAACAGCGAAGAACAAAAAATTCATTAAACAATTGAGAAGGGAGCGAGTGAAGCATACAAGCATGTTCATAAGGGAAACAAAGCACGGTGTAAAACGTAAGTTTAAATTAAGTTTATAGAAACGCTCCCGCTGCGGATTGCAATAACATATTCACGAGATAAAAGTTTAATGAGAAGAAACGAGGTATAAACGAACCACACGCCGTAGCGCAACGTTAGCGGCAACAGTTTCAACCATTCAATGATCTGCCTCTCGCAACTGAAAGACGGCACATGGCAGATGTTAGCCCACTTGCTGACCGCAACGTTAGGGGCTTCAACTCTGGCGCTGACGATATTCGATTCTCGAGAGGGGATGCAGTGAGTGTGAATGCCTGATGAGCCCAGAATTAAGGAGAAACACGTGTCGCATACTCTTTGCATTATTTGAAAGTAAACTATTAAAACCATTCTATGATCAGCTTCTGGGAACAGAAAGAGGGCACGTGGCGGATGTAAGGCGGATGTAAGGCGACTTCCTGACCAACCACAAGCGTAACCTGGCAGGTAACCATCCATACAGTCAGATTGTGATTCAGAAAACGAATGCCATGAATTTAATTACCACGATCTACATACTGTCAAATAAACGAAACACACGCCGTAGCGGGGACAGCTGTGAAAAGCGAGGTTCACAAAAAAACAGATCCTTAACAAATTGTTATTGGTATATTTTCGATCCGTTTAAAAAGGTTTTACTTTCTTCTTAAAAAATTAAAAGCAGTACTTCGCCGCAACGAAGCGCGAGAGTTTGGCTATATATATCTGCTTCTCACAATTAAAAGAGGGCACGTGGCTGATTTTAGACGACTTCATGACCAAACGTAAGTGTTACCTCCCAGGTAGGGTTACCACTTTTAATACAAAAAAATAAGGGACGCATACTGCAGCGGGTGCCACATCCCAGTGCCAACAGTTTTGCAGACTCTACTTAAAAGACCCCGCCCTCCTCACTGGACAGTTAAAAAGACCAATCAAACTAACGATGACATCAAGTATTACCCAATCAAAAGTAGGAAAGGAGGTATCTTCATAAAATGCGTGTGGGATGATTTGCATGAGACGCTGCTTTAAAAAAAATGATAAAAAAAAATACGGGACAAATTCCGTATATATATATATATATATGAAAGGACGCACTATCTTTGATATATGCACATACTGAATCGACAGGACACACATTCAACTGGGACAATGTAAAAGTAAAATTTAAGGCAAGTACAAAAAGCGCCAGAGAGTTGGCTGAGTCTTGGCTATCAGATGAAAATGCCATCAACAGACACTTGGACATAAACCCAGCATATGCCAACTTAAGAAGGACATATGCACTTTAATTAAACTATACACCCCCCCCCCCCCTTGATCATACTGACTTAGTCACCTCCACCCCCCCCCCCCCCACTGAATGTGTTGCTATATATTGCCTTTGATTCTTGTAAGTCTAAGCATTATCCTCTGATGAAGACCCCTGACAGGGGTTGAAAGCTCAGGAATAAAACTATTTTATGATACGTGATTCGTTTTTTCTCCCTTTGTGGATCTCCAACTGCAAATATGCAAACCGTATCACAGACCTTCTCTTCCATTCATATATATATATATATATATATATATGTGTATGTGTGTGTGTATGTATGTGTATATATATATATATGTGTATGTGTGTGTGTATGTATGTGTATATATATATATGTGTATGTGTGTGTGTATGTATGTGTATATATATATATATATGTGTATGTGTGTGTGTATGTATGTGTATATATATATATGTGTATGTGTGTGTGTATGTATGTGTATATATATATATGTGTATGTGTGTGTGTATGTATGTGTATATATATATATATATATGTGTATGTGTGTATGTATGTATGTGTATATATATATATGTGTATGTGTGTGTGTATGTATGTGTATATATATATATATATGTGTATGTGTGTGTGTATGTATGTGTATATATATGTGGATGTGTATATGTATATATATATGTAGATATGTATATATATGTATATATGTATATGTATATATATGTTTATATGTGTGTGTGTGTGTATATTATATATATAAAAGACAGCAACACTCATAACTGACAACACAATTACATTTACAATCATATTACGTTATTTTTAAAATGTTTCCTTTTCTTTTTCATAACCTCTTTAACACACTACTTCTCCGCTGCGAAGCGCGGGTATTTTGCTATTTATCTATATATATAAAGGAGAGTTGGGATCCGACAGACTGTGTTTGTGTGTTTGTGGAGGGATGGAGAGTTAAGGCGGGTGTTGGAGTCACGTGATCATCTCCCCTCCCATTCACCTCATTTCGTTCCAAGCTGAGCTCCGCAGCTGGCGCGGTCTTGCTGTTCTTGATTTCCTTTTCACATGGCCAAGTATACGTTGCATGCTCAAGAGTAAGCTCAGCGCACAACTTGGTCATATTACAACCAGAGGGGCGAACTGACAACATGGTATACAAAGAGATCCTTAACAAATAATTATTGGTATAATTTCCCTCAGTTTATTATTTTAAATTTTAAACCAGTACTTCACTGCTGCAAAGTGCGGGTATTTTGCTATATATATATATATATATATATATATATATATATATAGTATATATATATATATATATATATATATATATATATATATATATATGACACCAAAACTCATAACAATGACAACACAATTACATTGACAATCATGTTATGTTCTTTTTAAAATGTTTCCTTTTCTTTTCATAACCTCTTTAACACTCTACTTCTCCGCTGCGAAGCGCGGGTATTTTGCTAGTATATATATATATACATATATATATATATATATATATATATATATATATAAAAAACCCCAATTCCAATGAAGTTGGGACGTTGTGTAAAACGTAAATAAAAACAGAATACAATGATTTGCAAATCCTTTTCAACCTATATTCAATTGAATACACTACGAAGACAAGATATCGAATGTTCAAACTGATAAACTTTATTGTTGTTTTGCAAATCTTCACTCATTTTGAATTTGATGCCTGCAACACGTTCCAAAAAAGCTGGGACAGGGGCAGCAAAAGATTGGGAAAGTTGAGGAATGTTAAAAAAACACCTGTTTTGAACATTCCACAGGTGAACAGGTTAATTGGAAACAGGTGTTTGTCATGATTGGGTATAAAAGGAGCATCCCCAAAAGGCTCAGTCGTTCACAAGAAATGATGGGGCGAGGTTCACCACTTTGTGAACAACTGCGTGGACAAATAGTCCAGCAGTTTAAGAACAACGTTTCTCAACGTACAATTGCAAGGAATCTAGGGATTTCATCATCTACTGTCCATAATATCAAAAGATTCAGAGAATCTGGAGAAATCTCTGCACGTAAGCGGCAAGGCCGAATACCAACACTGGATGCCCGTGACCTTCAATCCCTCAGGCGGCACTGCATTAAAATCCGAAATCATTCTGTAAAGGATATTACCACGTGGGCTCAGGAATACTTCAGAAAACCATTGTCAGTTAACACAGTTCGTTGCTACATCTACAAGTGCAAGTTAAAATTCTACCATGCAAAGCAAAAGCCGTATATCAACAACACCCAGAAACGCCGCCAGCTTCTCTGGGCCCAAGCTCATCTGAGATGGACTGACGCAAAGTGGAAAAGTGTGCTGTGGTCTGACGAGTCCACATTTCAAATTGTTTTTGGAAATCATGGACGTCGTGTCCTCCGGGCCAAAGAGGAAAAGGACCATCCGGATTGTTATCAGCGCAAAGTTGAAAAGCCAGCATCTGTGATGGTATGGGGGTGTGTTAGTGCCCATGGCATGGGTAACTTGCACATCTGTGAAGGCACCATTAATGCTGAAAGGTACATACAGGTTTTGGAGCAACATATGCTGCCATCCAAGTGACGTCTTTTTTAGGGACATCCCTGCTTATTTCAACAGGACATTGCAAAGCCACATTTTGCATGTGTTACAACAGCGTGGCTTCATAGTGAAAGAGTGCGGGTACTAGACTGGCCTGCCTGCAGTCCAGACCTGTCTCCCATTGAAAATGTGTGGCACATTATGAAGCGCAAAATACGACAACGGAGACCCCGGACTGTTGAGCAACTGAAGTTGTACATCAAGCAAGAATGGGAAAGAATTCCACCTACACGGCTTCAACAATTAGTGTCCCCAGTTCCCAAACACTTATTGAGTGTTGTTAAAAGAAAAGGTGATATAACACAGTGGTAAACATGCCCCTGTCCCAGCTTTTTTGGAACGTGTTTGCAGGCATCAAATTCAAAATGAGTGAAGATTTGCAAAACAACAATAAAGTTTATCAGTTTGAACATTTGATATCTTGTCTTTGTAGTGTATTCAATTGAATATAGGTTGAAAAGGATTTGCAAATCATTGTATTCTGTTTTTATTTACGTTTTACACAATGTCCCAACTTCATTGGGATTGGGTTGTATATATATATATATATATATATATATATATATATATATATATATATATATATATATATATATATATATATATATATATACTAGCCATGTGCGCCCAACTAGGTTGCGCATGTTAAAGTTGTCTGTGAAGGGCTCCCTGTTTAAACGCGGCTGCCAGTCGTGAACTGGGCCCTTCGTCGCACAGCATTATGATTTTTTATAAGGTAACAAAATTACAAAAGAAAACCCTTAGATATTGATTCGATAGGAATGGCCTACTCGGAATCACCGTCCGAATAGTAATTATGTGGTGGTGTAGGAGCATTTCTGCTTCTCTCCGTTCACAGTCCGTCTCATTTTCACGACGCTGTCGTTTCCTCTCACGATCTCTTCTCAACCTTTCTCCAATCTCGCAGGTTGCTTTGTGGCAATCCAAAGAGTAAGGCAATATACATGGAGCAATGGTTATAAAAAGGGGGACACATAGGTATCCAGGCTCTTTAAAGCATAAATAGGTATCACTTCACTGACATGTGAGCAAGCCACGGTACAACTGTGAGACGCGCAGCTCTCGCTGGCTACAACGTAACAATAATAATTTTCGGAACGTGCTGTTACGTTGTCATTCATTTTACCCACTGTCTTTCTTTCATTCATATGTTACGTAGGCACGTACCTTTTATCTTCGGCAATCTCATTCTCTAACCAGGCCTCAGGAGCTAACCAGCGTAACACTGTCCACCACCCCTTTCGTTGTTCCGGCACATTGTTGACATCCGTGAGTAACAACAACGTACTAAACTGGAAGGTGGTCTACGCATGTGTGGAATTCACGGACAAACAAAGATCAAGATCCAAATGAAGATTATATATAAAGATTAGTTAATTTAAAGCACAACAATTTGTTTAGTTTGAATGTCCTGTGTTTTGAGGTGTGACTGGAGTACTACAGTCTTCAGTAGTATAAGCCTGGAGGAGATTCTTAATGCAATGCCTATGTTTTAGCTGTCTCTCTACTGCCATCTACTGCTTCTTCTTCTAATTCATTCGCGGACAAACAAAGATCAAGATCCAAATGAAGATTATATATAGAGATATATTCATTCACTTTTATTATAAAAGATTCAGTATTCTTTTCTATTTTTTGTAGCTACTGTCTTTTCATTGTCGATTGCATAGCAGAATTGTAGTACATGATTGACTTGGCCTAATCCAAGCTTTTTCCAGGGCACAGGCCTAGGAGTGTAGCAGTCTGCCAAGGTATTTTGTACTGGCCATTACAAATTTATCTGCAGTTAGATATGACATGTCAAAGCTCACCTTTTACCCACATGTAAGACATCATGTGCTGTGGATAACCTAATCATTACATGCAATGCTACAACAAAGCACACCAAAAAAGGTGGTGGCAAAAGTGATTAACATGTTAAATACACGTCAGAGACAAAAATTATTACAAAATTTAAAATTTCCAATATTCAAAGCTCAAACAAGAGAAGTTCATATTGAGAACAACATAAGGAGCTCAGGAACAACTAAAACAAACAAAAATGACTTCATGACTGTTGGCGTGTGGGCCAAAATCGGTGTGTGTCATTCCTGCAGTCTTTTTTTATTTGCATACAGCAAGCAATTTGAGGCATATAAATCATGGAATGACTGTATTAATTTACTACGTGGGTACAAATTCATTTAGTCAATGGGTTCTACTTTATATTCCTAGTGTACTAAAAGGTTTTAAAAATGCAATGAAGTAACCATAAGGGAGGTTGATGGAAGAACGGTGTTAGGCAGTGTTGGATGTGTTGCCTTCTTACTTCATTCTGTCTTTTACATATCGAAGAGGCTATAATGAGAAGTGGATATTAAACACCCTACATATGAGCCTTCAAAAACACAATATGCATATAAATTAAATGTTACACTGTTTATTCAAGTAAAGCACAATGCATCAGAGGCTATTACAATCTAATGGAGCAATTGAGAATTGTCATCTGCTGTGTAGTAAATCCACTTGCAAGATGACTATCTTCTAATCCATTCTGTTGTTTTCACCCGTGGGAGCTCAGCTGCAGTTTAACCATCAAATGTTAGATGTTCACTGTACTCTATACACAGAAAAATACATTTAAAATTGAACTTGAAATGCTTTATAAGAATGAATCATAGCATGCTGTCCCATGAGTATACAGAGCTGAACATTAGTAAATGTGTGCCCAATAATGCCAAACAGCTTAGTTTTGTAGTAAATAACTTAAATGTACAATGAAAATTGTTACTTGAAAATGTGTGCTACCAAAACCAAGAGGCAGTAAAACAAATTGAATAAATGTTATTTCAAGATAGTTATTGCAACAAAAGAGCAAAAAGATAATTAAAAAAACTATCATGATAAAATGTAAAATACATAAGGGTCAATTTTAGAAACATTAGAGACACATTTAAGGAACAGTAATAAAGGGTCAAGCTCTACTGAAGAAATATCAGAAAAGTGTTTTTAGAAAAGGGTGCGACTACTGCAGCTGGAGTCATGGACCAAAAAATCAATTCTTTTTCCTTTATAATGCAAGTGTGAAAAACAAGACAAACAAGAAAAAAAAAATACTGGGACTAAACAGACTAGAGTCCCAAAGGTGGGGTGTTAAAGAATAAATGTTTGGTTGTTGCAACGGTGCTTTTAATAAAAGATAAAATCCTTTTAACGAGGTGTCCTCAAAGGAGGTGGTTAGAAAAAAATGCCGACCCACTTCCAGTCCGCGTTCTTTCTTCTTGGTAAGCAGAAAGGGCAAGCTGTGATGAAGTCACGTCACTTGCTGTCATCTGGTGCCGTCTCATGTAATCTAGAAAGGAAAGAGAAAAATTGATTAGTAACTGTGTCCTTTTTTTCCTCCATTCGTCCATTGTGCCTTCACAGTGGCTGTTGCAAAAACCTTTCCCACAGCAGAGTTCTCACCAACAGCTGGTAATTTTGATCAATTCTGATTATAGTTATTTACTATTGCATAATACCCTAAGTAAAATGTCAACTAAAATTGATACCAGAAGTCACAGTTGGCAGTTAGTGGCATCACTTTCTCAGTAGTTCTTTACAGGTTTTCTAAACTTAGAAATATCAAAACACCTGTTACAGAATGGTATTCTAAATGATACGTGGAACGTAGTATATGGTACTTTTATGCCTGAATGTTTTAGGTTTTGGCATATTTTGATGTGTGTTTTGTGATTAGTCTTGGATTTAAAAAGTTTATTTTCATTATGGTCTCGATTTTCTGTTTATGCAATGCCTTTGGAATGGATTGCAAGGCTGCAATTGTCGTGATTGTGACATCACGGGAAGTTACACTATAAATTAGGTTTACATTCCATTAGTCTTCAGTACATATAAAAACTCTTGCTCCTATCACTGCTTACTATTATCAAGTAAATCCTAGCAATAGGATTTTTGGTGTTCTGGTTCCGACCCTTCTTCAGTATTTTATTTATGATTTTGTTTTGCCCTTTTTTCCAGTTTGCTCTGCCTCATTTAGATTTCTGGTACTGTATTTCAGCCCTCAATAGCTTTTTGACAGCATTTTTTTCACTTCTTTAACATTCCTTGATCTTTTTTTCCCCCACAATAATCCTCAGAATGAGGTTAGGAAATTCTGCTAAATAACTTCTGTATAATAGACAAAAGCTAAGTTTATGCTATGGTTTACTTATCTCCATCCATTTTCAAACACACCTTATCCAATTCACGGTCGTTTTTACTTTCAAAATAAAGTTCTGCAACAAAGATTTATCTTGCACCTGAAAGCTGCTGGTATTATTAGTAGTAACTTACAAAACTGGATTGGAAGATGGCTGGCCAAACAGAGTTCTGATAAGATGGGAATGTGCTCATGTGGTGAGGTCTTCAATGGAGTCCTTTGTTCAGGCTCTTTCTAATCTATATTAATGATATTGATTTTGCTATAGTGAAAAAAACGTTTGAAAATTTCAGATGAAAGTAAAATTGAAGAGACATCAAATATTTAACAGGCAGGAAAAGCAATTCAAAAAGATCAGGTGGAAAATACTTTGAAAGTGCAGTTAAATGTAGTGAAGTGCAAAAGTTGCATGCAATGGGGACATTAATTCATTAATACTAGATGGACATTGGAAAACACTACGGGATTTAAAGCTACACAACACTAAATTCTTATCCTTGAGGCAATGGGCAGAAGCAGTTATAAGGGTTAATAAAATATAAGGTCAAATTATAAAAACTAATAAATATATCAAGTGATGTTGTATTCTAGTGGGAACACATCTACAGTTCTCAGTGCAATAAGGGCCACCTTGCTAATAAATGGAATAGCAGCATTACAGGATATATAGAAATGACCAACCAAGTGAATCCCCAGCCTCAAGGAACTTAACTGGTTCAGGCTTGAAAATAGCAGGTTCCATAGGAATCTCTGTAACAGGCACCCATTAGAAGTTACGACGCTCACAACTCCCCACACGTTATGGAGATGAATGTTGTTCAGAAAGGTTCATCAGCATCAAACTCTATTGGTCCTTCAACTCCCTTCCCTCCAACAGAAGTCAGATAAACCAAAAGGTGTATTATATGACATCCAGTCTATTAAGAAAAACAGTAGTATGTACCTTTCCCTACGAACACCTCCCTTCTTTACAAATTACCAATCCTGCCCCCCCGTATGGCACATGCAAAAACACGGGCATTGATACAAATACCGTACATACTTGCGTTTAACTATTCCCGTGGATAAGTTGGGGCTTGACTTTACCATATAATTTCCAGTATTTGATTACGTTTTATGCTATTATGCAATTGGTTCAAGAGATTATGATATGCTAACCCCCACCTGAGAGAGTAACCACAGAGCACAATGCCTTTTTTTTATGTATTGTGCCTACGTGACCACACAGTAATACCCAAACTATTCCGAAGCGACATTTGCACTGTTTTGTGTTTTTTGTCTCACACCCTCATACACCTTTATTGTAAGAACATCCCTTATCTACAATGGAGCGTTCGATCAGAAGAAAATATGAAGCTGGTTTTAAAATAAAAGTCGTTGAAGTGGCAAAAGAAATTGGTAACTGCGCTGCTGCAACAAAATTCGATGTGTCTGAGAAACTGATGCCAGATTGGATGAAGCAAGAAAATGTAAAAAAAAAAAAAAATTAAGTGTCACATTTTTGAATGGACGTATAAGTCGGGGTCTGATTTTATGATTGATTTTTTGGGTTTCAAGACCTGACTTATATGCGAGTTTATATGGTATTTAAAAAAAATAAATGGGATGGATAAATGCAGTCTGCAGATGTAACAGTGAATGTCCTATTCTTTTATTACGTGGTAATAGTCTTCTCACCAGATAATCAACAGCAGATTTTTCTAGCTGGCAACGGCCCTATCCCAAAAGAGACAAGACGTTCAGTTCACCTGCAGGGTCACCACAAGAACAAAGTAAGCCTTGCACTTAAGCCCAAACGTTTCTTCAATAGACTGTAATAAGGCGCTATATTGCGCCCGACCCGGCACAGACTGACGCAGAGGCACGTGTAAAATCAACAAGACTTTTTGTTTTCCTCTTCAGCCGTGGGGCACGCCTTCGCCGTTTCCCACAGGCCCAACACAATCCCAAAGCAGTTCAACACAACCAAACCAATCCTTCCTGTGGCACCACCACTCCTCCCAGGCAACCTCATCCTCTTCCTCCCGATTCTGGCTTTGAGTAGTGGCTGAAGGCTCTTTTTGTAGCCCTCCTGGAAGTGCTCCAGGGGGTAATTGGCCTAATTAGGCTGCACTTCTGGGTGTGGCTGCATTCCAGCCCACAGAGGTTTGTTAAGCCGTACAGCTCCTCTGGGTGGTGGCCACGGAGCCCAACAGGTCTGAGTCCTGAGTCCCACACCTGTGGCCCTGAAGTAACCCAGGAGGGCTGGCACCATGCGTTCCAGGGGACATAGAGTGCATCCCATGGCTGCTCCCCCGGATCCAGTGTTGAAGGGGCGTCCCGGCCAGGCATGGGACCCAGCCGCCCATCACAAGATGTTGATCCATTCCCATTCTTGTCTTCATGGTAGCCACCTCAGAATAGTGATATCCCAGGGTGCAGTTTGCCTTCATTTTCTTTTCCTTGCTGATAGGTGTCTCCTCCTTCTGCCTTTCCTGATTCTATCTCTCCTCTGTTAGTGGCAGTTCTTAAAAAAGACATTCCTGCAAATGCATTGTTTTCTCCTTCTGATGTTCTCTCGAATAGATACAAACGCTAGGCAGCAGGAAAAACCCTACCAAGTGAGGTCCTAAAAGCTTAGCCATCATTTCTAATGCTGTATAACTTCCCACAAGCACCCCAAATTACTGTACAATATTGAGGTGAAAGCCAGAAAGATGAAAACCAGCATTTAGTCTAATCTCTGTACCCATGCTTTACCTAACTGTGGTCATAAAAATTCTAAAAAGCATTATGTTGATCCAGTAGAAGTGATAAAAATAATCAATCACATACTTTAAAGTAGTCCTGAGATTTTTCTGGAACTGCATTCAGAGTAGACACCCAGAAATGCTTGTTCTCACAAAACGTTATAAAAATCTGAAGCAAGCTGCTAGATACCAGAAATGCTAACAAAAAAACACACCTAATAAGGTTAACAGACTGCATGAGCTTTTCCATTTTATAAAATTTATGTTCTTATGATTGAGGTGCTTCTATGGGAAACAGGAATTTGTGAGATACTACAGATGTCTGATTGATTTTTCTGTGGCCGAACTATGTGCTGTTTCTCTCTCATTTACAATGAAATTTCCAACAATGAGCATTTTGTCTAAAGTTAATCATATTAGCATAGGTTTCATTTTTTTGTAATCTGTCCCAGTGTTAAACGTTATCTAAGTTAACTATCTTTATGTTAGTTGGAGTAGGCCAAAATTCTTTAATCTCTTGTTTCTTTCCTCATCCCTTGCCTAACCTTACCATTAATCTTCCTATGAGCCTTTTCTCTTTCTTACTTCCTGAATGTGAACCTATGGTAGGAGGTGACAAGTAATATCCCATTTAACTTTTTAAGTTAGCTTTCCAATGTCAGAACATGTTCTAAGAGTTTTACATTTACACACTCCTTATCTATTTGGTTTGTTTCAAATCATAAAGTGATTCATTTCTTTGTTTCTGTTTCCAGTTAGACTGGTTGTTTTTCACACAACAAACTTTCAAGCGTACAATAAGTAATAATAAACTCCCTGTGGAAATGGGCATAAGTAATTTTTCCCTGGAAAATTCATCATGAAGGGTCAGCGAGAGTTGGGCTTGTGCACCACTGTATTTGCAATAACAACGTGGTTTGTTTGCCAAATTCAGCTCTGTGAGCAGAATGCCTAATATCTGATTACTAGACGAGAACATGAAAATGATGTGATACTTTGCATGCTACGGAAAGGATACATTTCATCTCTGTGACAGTACAGAAGATAGGAAGTCCTGCTGAGAGCATGCACTGATGTGCTTCAGTTTTATGACTGTAGATATGTCAGGTGGAATTAATTTATATTGTACAGCAGCCTACCATATAGACATAGCCTCTATTTAGTCTATCTGAAATCAAATGCCTGATGTCTTAACACTAGAATTACCAAAGCCTACGAAAAATCTTGTAATCCCGGCCCACCTTAAATCCGTTCGCACCTCTCCATCAGCATCTTTTGTGTTGTAAATATGTCGATAAGCACAAGCAGCATTCCCATTCCCCCACCGCATCAGAATCTGCAAAAAGCTCCTCCAGCTCAAGCTTTGATTATCTGGGAGTGAGCTACCGGGAGCTGTATAGGGTAAATAATATATTGTTATTTGGAACACATGCATTTCATGTGTGTTCCATGTCTACAAAGATCTATGAAAGTGTAGCATGACAAAAATGTTGAACATATACCTAGAAGACAAACTTTTTTCATGTTTTAGTACAAATGACAATAAAGTGTATAATGTGTGAAGACTGAAGTTCAAATATTAAATAAGCATTTTCACAAAAGGTACAAGTATAACAAAACAAGTGCGCTTTTATTCAAGACTTTAACCGAAGAAAAAGAAATCGTGTTAGTGTACTTCGTTGTCATGACTGCTTTGTTAGTACACTGGTAAAAACTGCTGACTTATAATCAACAGGTCGCAGATTCGAGCCTTCCCGTGTCCCCAAATAAACATTTTGAGTAGTGAGCTGCTCTTATTGTTATTATTATACAATAAAAACATACATTTGATTTGAGTCTATAACAACAGGTGTAAATGTATGGTACTTGTAAAGGTTAGCATTTATTTTTTTATTTATTCAGTTTTATTCTCTCAGTCACGTTCACGCTTCCCCTCATCTGACACTGCTGTTTTCAAATAAAGACGTGCTATAACAGAGGTAATTCTAGTGTTAACTATTATAATTAAGAAACATAACAAATTTAACAAATGAGAGGACACCATTCAGTCCATCAAGCCTGTTTGTTTAACTAATAGCTAAACTGTCCCAATATCTTATCCAGATTGTTCTTACAGGTTTTCCAGATTTCTACTTCAACTACATGTTTTGGCAGTATGTTCCGAATTCACACAGCTCTTTTTGTAAAGAAGTGTTTTTTGGCTTCAGTCCTAAATGCATTTCCCCTTATTTCCACTGATGTCCTTCAGTACTTGATTCACCCTTAAGCTGAAAAAATGTTGCTGGATCTACTTTATCAATGCCTTTGTGGATTTTTGAATACCTGGATTAGGTCCTCACACAGTCTCCTCTGCTCAAGACTAAACAAGTTTCATTCTCCGAGTCTATCAGAGTAGGACATGTCCTTAGGTCCAGGGATGTATTTGGCTGTTCTCTTCTGTACAGCTTCAAGTGCTGCTATGTCTTTCTTGCACCGTGGTGACCAGAACTGCATATAATACTCCAGATATGGTCTTATTAGTACATTATATAGTTTGACATATATAACATCTCCTGATTTAAATTCAGCGGTTTTTATGATATAACCTAGCATTTTATTTGCCTTTTTAATTTGTTCTGTACATTGCGTAGTCAATGAAAATGTTAACATATATCCTGAAATCCTTTTCAGATATTGCTTCCTGAAGGACATTGACTCCCATATTGTATTTATAATTGATGCTCCTTTTGCCCAAGTGTAGCAATTTGCACTTTTCTATATTAAACTGCATTTTCCAAGCATTTGTCCAGTTCTAAACTTTTCCAGATCTTTTTGAAATGTCTTTGCTGCCTCTTAAGTGTCTGGCATCCCTTCAGTTTTAGTGTTATCTGTGAATTTCACAAGTTTACTAACTATACCAAAATCAATGTCATTTATATGAAACAGAAAAAGTAGATGTGGAAGGACAGACCCATGGAAGACCCATGTGGAATATTCTCCTCTTATATGTGCTCTGCCTTCTGTGGGTTAACCAACTCGAGATCCAGTTTTATAGGTTACCTCTGATGCCTTCAGCTTCTACTTTCAGAATTAATCTTTGATGCGGGACTGTTTCAAAGGTTTTTCAAAAGTCTACATAATTTATGTTGTATGCTTGGTTTTGGTCAACTATTGCGGTTGGCTTCTAAAAATTCTAAAAAATTATTTTGACAGGACCTTCCTCTCACAAATAAACCCATGCTGGCTGTTATTTTCATTTAGGTCATTTTGTAATTTATTTCTTATTATAGTTTCCATAATTTTATATAAATTCTTAACTATTGGCTGTTTGATTAACACTGAGAAATGCAGTAAAAGTTATTGTATTTCATATTCATATTGCTATTGAAAAGCCATCGTGTTAAGAGGATGCTCCTCTTGCATTCATCATTTTAATTATTTAATATTAGAGGATTGATTGTTTTTCTCCCAGGGCACTGTTATGTGTTTCTCGCTACCTCTGTATGTATTTTGTTAGACCCAATTACAAGTGAATTTACACCTTTATTTAACTGCATCCCAATTGTGCACGGCAGAGGCTGTGATCCTCAATCAGATGCTAGGTCTGAAAGACTGGTAATAATACAAAGTGTTTTATGCAAATTGTTACATATACATGTACAATATACCTATTTATGCACATTTATTTTTACCATTTTATTGTTTTTAATACTCCACCCTTTGCTAATTAGGCTGTGAATTAGAAACCCTAATTATCAACAACAGACACTTAGCACGACTACCACAGCCTGCACGATTTCACCAATAATGCCCAGTATTTCCACGGTTCACTTGGTACTGCACCGAGGCCACCCTTTCCATATGGTCTTGGTATGGACTTTTGGCCTACATCAGACTGCAATTAGTGTGTTCTCATCTACGTAAATGAGCAGGACTTTCAGGGAAATCAGAGTTTGAAAAAACTGCACCAATCAAACTAAATATGGAAATGACTTTAGTGATATCTAGACCTCTAATGGTACATTCCTCCTTTATAGCCTTTACCATTTACATATTTTATGTTTCAATGATTCTAGTGCCCTCATAAATGAAGACTCATGCATATACCTAATGATATTTCAATTAGACTAAATTAAATTATTTTCTGTGTACAAAGCCATACAACATGTTGTAACCACCTGCTAGTTACATTTAATAGACAACAAATACAAGCTTTTGCAAGGCTTTTCCCAATGTCATTATAAAATTATAAAAAGTCCTGTGTTACATTTCAATATGACCAAAACCAAATTTGAATTTTGACAAAAACAAGGCAGAAATTAGCAAATTCTAAAACAAGAAAAGCTTTAACAGTGTTTTTAAAACAGCCAAAGATTAATCCTGTTCACAATTTTAGTCCTGTATTTGAAACTTAAAAGTAACAATCACATTGTTTTTGCATCATGTAAGGAAGAGATCAAGTGGATGGTGTAAGCATTCTGAACTGGGTGTTATGTTATGTTATGTTATGTTATGTTATGTTATGTTATGTTATGTTATACATAATGTTCTAATTTGTTTTAGTGTGTTCAGTTTTGACTTTCACTATAGAACAAACAAATCAACAGTAAAGCTGTCACATTAGTCAAAAATTAAGATTCAAATGCTTATAATAAAAAGGGTGTATTTTCAAAAGCTGCCTAAACATTTTTATTGTGCATATACATTTGTGCTGTGTGTGCTCTTTTACATTTCTTATTAATATTTTTACTTTTTTGCTTGTAAAAATATGCGTATTGCTCATGCACAGTTGCTTAAAATGAGCAGGTTCAAACTACAGCCTTGAAATAAATGTGACATTTGAAAACACAGCCCTTCAAAAAAACAGGACATAACCAAATAAAAAGCAGAATTGAGCTCAGTTCGCACATACAAAACACCAAGGCAAAATCATTAATGATTGCTCAAACATATTAATCTGGGGGGGGGGGGGGGGGGAAGCAGCTGGTGTACAACAGATTAGATGTGTTGGATCCAACCTGACTTCTCAGCACAGGACCCCAGTTGAACGCTGCAGACAGGAGATGCTGGTTAATGAATAACATACGGGATGTAACTGAAGTCACTTTACTTTTTTTCCCATTTATAGTTATAACTAAAGTGTAATACATTACATGTGAACTTACTCTATTTATTTTTCATTACGCCTTTATTATAGGCATTTTGTCTTACCCCAGCGGCCATGTAAGATGCATGACAGGCTCCAGATGCCCTTTCATCTGGCACTGGATAAGCAGGTTAAGAAAATGAATGAATGCATAGATGGATGGTTTGATGTGGGCATGTCACTCAATTAAATCAGACAATTTGGCAAATTAAATCAGACAATTTGGCATTGTCTTTTGGTTTAGGAATAGCTAAGATTAGCTTTCATTTGGTATATTTCTTCTAGTGTTCACCTCGATGTAGTCATTATTCACCTTGTTTTACCACAAATATCTATATATATAATTCACTAAGGCAAGACAACCATGGAAAGCACGCCGGAAGGGGGCGTGGATTCACTAAGCTGCCGACAAGTAAGACACCCATGGCGCACGCAGGAAGGAGCCACGCCCACCAACTCTAAGCCCATTGGATACGACGACAACTCACAGAGCCGCACCCACCAACTCGGACGCGATGCCTCGGAAAACATGCCGTCATTTCTGTTTGTCTGTGCCACAGCCCACATGCAGCTCTGAGCCACGTTGACTTTTCATTAGTCAACCTCAGTGGAACCTTGGTTCACACAGAGGCAGCACCAGAGAGAGACAGAGGCACACACAGGCAGCCCGTGATTGAGCCACGCACACACAGGCAGCGCGACAGAGTCACACAAACACAGGCAGCGCGACAGAGAGAGCCGCGCAATCCTTTAAAACTGAGGTTAAAACACAATGAAGGAAGCAGTCTTTAAAAACCAATAAGCCCTGTGCCTCTTTCATTAGCGTCTCACCTGCTTCACCGCCCTGCAACAGTCGAGACGCTTTCTCAGCAGCTGACCTTCTCTGTGCCTGACTCCACTACTGTCAGTCGCCTGATTAAAAATGGTGAACTCCTGCAATGTTACTGTCTTGCTTGGCTTTTAAATAAAGTTCGGATTTGTTGAAATGTTCCTTTTTTCCCCCTTGTGCTTAAAACTCATTTAAAAAAAAAGTGTTTATACAACTGCTGCAATGTTACAGAGAGAGAGAGGGCTCGCGTGCTTCTGAGAGACAGAGGGGGAGGGGGCTCGCGTGCTGCTGAGAGAGGGGGGGGGGGTGGGGAGGCTGGCGTGCTGCTGAGAGAGAGGGGGAGGGGGCTCGCATGCTGGTGAGAGAGAGAGAGGGGGGGGGGTGGGGAGGCTTGCGTGCTGCTGAGAGAGAGAGAGGGCTCGCGTGCTTCTGAGAGACAGAGGGGGAGGGGGGCTCGCGTGCTGCTGAGAGAGAGGGGGGGCTGGGGAGGCTCGCGTGCTGCTGAGAGAGGGGGAGGGGGCTCGCGTGCTGCTGAGAGAGAGAGAGGGGGGGGGTGGGGAGGCTGGCGTGCTGCTGAGAGAGAGGGGGAGGGGGCTCGCATGCAGCTGAGCAGGGAGCCTGGGTGTTTATGTCAGTGTTATTCAATGTTTTTACTATTACACTGTGCATTCTATGGTGTAATAATTAACTATATTTGTGCTTAAAAATCTTTAAAAAAATATATTTACGTACAGTTCGTATGGTCTGGAATGGATTAATTGTATTTACATGCAATCCTATGGGGGAAATTGCTTCGGTTCACGACCAAATCGGTTTACGACCAGAGGTTTGGAACGAATTATGGTTGTGAACCAAGGTTCCACTGTATATTGAGTCTAGAAAAGATGATCAGCAAGTCTTTGATAGGCTGCAACAAAATGATGAAAGAACGGGCACATTTTTTTCTCACAAGCTGGGTGGGTGGGTGTTAGTTAGTTAGTTAATTAGTTACTCGAAGGATTTCAAGATTTAATATGCACAAGCGGTAACACTTCAAAAGCAGCCCAAACCAGAAAAGACGGCTGGCAAAAAGTGGCTGACAAATTAAACGCGTGTGCATTGTACTTACTGAAAGCGGCGTTACCAATTTTGCAAATGTTCATTTTTTCCCTCTGCTTAAAAAACATTAAAAAAGCGGCGTGATTATGCGGCGTATACTACGCCGCGGGTTGGTATGCAGCGTGTAAAACAGTTTGTCGCGGATAATTTGCCTTTTACTTTAACACGAAGACAATTTCCTGTTAGATTTGCCTTTGCGATGACAATTGATAAGGAACAGGGCCAAACTTTCAAAAAGATGTGCATGTATCTGTCAAAACCAGTTTTCAGTCACGGACAGTTGTATGTTGCTCTCTCCAGAGTTCCATCTTTTCATTCACTTACTGGTATGCCTGCAGGAACACGTGCAGCGAGCGAGTGAGAGCGAGCGACACACACACGCATACAGGCGCGCGAGAGAGAGAGCACTGGACGCATAAGAATAATAATACTTCATTACATTGATATATCGGTGTTTTCAGTATTCAAAGCGCTATCCACACAGGGAGAAACCGGGAAGCGAACCCAAAATCTTCCACAGTCTCCTTACTGCAAAACAGCAGCACTACCATTGCGCTACAAGGCAGTTAAATAATGTTTTGTTTTCACTTCTGTTTACAGCGATCGGATCGTAGCGTGCATTGTTGCAATGTTCCTTTTCTTGGTGGCTTATTACATTACGGATGTTTCACATGTTAATTTTTTTCCCTGTGCTTAAAAGACATTAAAAAAGTGTTTCTCAACTGTGACTCCGGAACAACTCAGTACGCAAGCTATATTAAGCGTCAACAACGAAGACTCGCTACACCTTAATGAACAAGTGCTGAAACTTATCCCTACCGACGAAGTAACTTTCACCAGCGTGGCCTCCATCGTCACAGACGATCCCGCTTTCAGTCACGGACAATTGTATGTTGCTCTCTCCAGAGGTCCATCTTTTCATTCACTCACAGTGGTATCCACAAACCCACCTCATTTGGACAACTGTGTCGTTCAGCAAGTGTTCACCCATCAATACATAATTATGCGGCGTAACATACGCCGAGGGTTGGCTAGTAAATATTATAAGCCTTTTGCTCCATAGTAATGGTTTGCTTTCATAATGTACAAATAATAAGTATTTCCTTAAGATTATTCTAGCATGGAGGTATAATACTTTCTCATGGTTTACTGCTGAATAATATACAGATATGTTCACATATATTTTTAAAAAGTATGCTAATTGTTGTGTGATATTTAATCAGATCTCGATAAATGTTTGTTATTTTGTTTGTTTGCTCCTCTGGTGTCTCATGAATGTTTGTCACCGAGCTCATGCCCTTTTCACCCTGCTTTCCTCTGGTAAACGCTCCTGGAGCTTCACCACCCTCACCTCCTGCTTGAAAGATGACTTCTTCCCACAGATCATCAGGGTCCTGAACAGCTGATGCCTTTATTTTTCTCGTATGCTGTTTCACATTACATTACAATATTTTCTGTTTTATTGAGGATTATCTAAAGTTTGCACTGTCATCTGCTTTTTCCTAAAATTACTTTAAACATTGCAGCCTGTAGAGGGGCATAGGAGAGCCCCAAACCTCAGACAAAATGGGACTAAAAACTGTCACAGGTTCAAAAGTCTTTTTTATGTAAAAGAAAAAAGTCTCAGTTCCTCACAAGCACAAATTCTCTTCTTCTTATCTTCTCTTTTTCTTTCCTTCAAACATCCACTTCTTCCCAGATGAGCACTGTCCTTCTGTTTTTCTGACTTCGAATCACCTGATTAATGCCAGAGTATTGCATTTAGTAAGCACTTCCAGGTGAGGCAGAACAACAATACAACAAAAATGTCCTCGCCAGCAGTGTGGCCCCTGAGGATGGCCCCTGAGGAACCCGACAAAGCAGCCCTACAGAACTATAGGTCCATGCAGTTCTGCAGGTAGCCAAACAGAGACACACCAGAGATACACTGCCACCCATTGTTCGGGAGGACCATCTATCCTTGAAAGGTGATCTCTCTTTGTCCATCCAGCATTCCTGTGGCCTAGCTGAGGCAGGGACCAATTCCCATCCATCCCTAGTATTCAGACCTTTCTGATATGGCCATCCAGTCAAGCAAGGGGATATCATGCAATCCAGACAAAATGCCTGTCTGTCCATTATTTTGTTCTTTCATTCATGCATCCTGATTGTAAGAAAGAAAGTTGAACTCCTGTGTCTGGTCGGTTTTTGGGGAGTGAATGGAGAGGTGGTGCACAGCATTTGGGGTCCACATCAATGACAGGTTTGACTAGTCTCAGAAAACACACAAACTGTATAAGAAATGGCAGAGCAAGCTCTTTTTCCTTAGGAAAACCTAACTTTAGAACACAATTTTGTGTGACAAATGCTCATATATCATGTTTCTGAAGAAATAACATCAAATTGAAAAATAATTAACTTACCCTCTAAGGCAATAATAGGCAAGGTCAAGACAGGCAAGGCTGAGAATACCATGAAACCAATGAAAACAAAAGTCAAATGTAGACAGATCTTAACCACAGTACAAATCCTACTAGTGCGGTCTACTTGATTGAAAGCTAGCGATCATTTAGAATAACGAAGTGTTTTCTATCCATTAAGGAATAAAACAATATGCATTTGTGAATTTCCCCTTGGGATTAATAACGTATCTATCTATCTATCTATCTATCTATCTATCTATCTATCTATCTATCTATCTATCTATCTATCTATCTATCTATCTATCTATCTATCTATCTATCTATCTCTGCCATATTTATATTGTTACTTCCTGTAACATCAACGGTACGACAGTTGTGGTCACTTGATCAACTAACCAGGCTATGAATAACCAAAAAAAAAAAAGAAAACATAATGATAACAAAAAAATTTTAGAATTTAAATACCAAAAAAAAACCTACAGAAATAGATTCTTCATGTGTGAAAATTTACAGTACAGTTAAGGACAATTTTCTCTCAAATCAAATCAAATCAAATCAAAATCGTTATTGTCATTGTAGCAGTGAGACATTGTACAATGAAATTTAGGTGCAATTTTCCAATGAAAAATAAAATAAAAACAAAACTAAAATTATCCATTTATACATACGTCATATTGCACTTGTCCCATAGCCAATGTTGACTTAGGGCTGTATTGTAAACATGAGAGTGTATTGAATTATAAACATGACGGTGCACTCGGTCAGATTGACCACTTAGCAGCATTCAGCATGGTGATGGCTGAAGGATAGAAACTGTTTCTCAGTCTATTTGTCTTAGTCTTTATGGATCTGAAACGTCTGCCTGAAGGCAGGCGTTCAAACAATGCATGTCCTGGGTGTGTTGGGTCCTGAAGAATTTTCTTGATGTTCCTGAGACAACAGCAACTATGTAGTTCTTCTAGTGAGGGGAGAGGACATCCGACTATCCACTGGGTGACCTTAATGACCCTGTGGAGCTCTTTCCTCTGTGCTACTGTGCAGCTAGAGAACCATGCACAGAGACAGTAGGCCAGGATGCTCTCTACTGTGCAGCGGTAAAAGAACACCAGCAGTTTCTCAGGGATGTTGTTCATCCTGAGAACCCTCAGGAAGTAGAGTCTCTTTTGGGCCTTCTTCACTACCTCAGCAGTGTGTGTTCCCCAGGCCAAGTCCTCCCTAATGGTGAGTCCCAAGAAGCGGAAGTCTGAGACCCTCTCTACACAGTCCCTGTTGATGATGAGTGGCTGGATGTTGTCTGCCTTCTTCCTGAAATCCACGATGAGCTCCTTGGTCTTGGCTATATTTAGGAGCAAGTTGTTATTCCTACACCACGTTGTCAACCGCTCCACCTCATCCCTGTAGGTAGACTCATCCCTCCAGGAGATGAGCCCTACTACCGTGGTATCATCAGCGAACTTAACAATTGTGTTACTGTGGTGGGCAGGAATGCAATCGTGGGTGTAGAGGGTATAAAGCAGGGGGCTCAGCACACAGCCCTGTGGGGAGCCAGTGCTGAGGCTGATGGGTGTGGAGAAGTAGGGGCCTACTCTAACCCTCTGAGTGCGATCACTCAGGAAGTCTCTGTATACCACCACAATTGATCTGAAATTAAGCAATCAAGATAAGACAAATGTATAGATTTTCAGCTTTAGTTTAAGTGGTTTAACAAAAGTATTGCATTCATATTTCAGAAATTAGAGCTATTTCCATATTCAGATGCTGAAAAGTATAAAACATGTGTATTGTTTTAATACTTGTATGAAAATCCTTTTCAGGCAGTGACTGCCTGAAGTCTGGGACCCATAGACATCACCAAATTTCGAGTTTCCACCCTTGAGATGTTTTGCCGGGCCTTTACTGCTGCCAGCTTCAATTGCTCCTTGCTTGTTGGCCTTTTTGCCTTCAGTTTTGGCTTCAGTAACTGAAAATCATGCTCTTTTGGGTTGAGATAAGGAGACATTGAAGAATATCCCATTTCTTTACCTTGAGAAACTCTTGGGTTGCTTTCATAGTATGTTTTGGGTCATCCATTCTCGCTGTAAAGCACCTTCTGATCAGTTTTGCAGCATTTAGCTGAATCTGAGCAGAGAGTATATATAGCTCTGTACACTTCAGAATTCAGACTTCTGTCAGCAGTAACATCATTGATAAACACCACTGACCCAATTCCATTGGCAGTCATACATACCATGTTTGACAGATAACAGCAACAACAACATTTATTTGTATAGCATGTCTTCATACAAATGATGTAGCTCAAAGTGCTTTACAAGATGAAGACAGCAAAAAAAAAAAAAAAAAAAAAAACTCCAGAGGGCTGGAGAAAAAAACAAAATCTGCAGGGGTTCCAAGGCCATAAGACCACTAAGCATTCTACCCAACCTAAATGACTTAATCAGTCCTCATGGTTTTCAGGATTCACATAGAAGAATTAGACGACAATGATCATGTTGGACATCTGGCCTTCAATCCATCAAAGTAAGGACTGCACAGTGCTTTGTTGAGGTGATGGTAGTGCAGATCGCCACCACAGAAAATCGGAAAAAGAACAGCAGAGAAAGTAGGGGTTAGTACTGATTGTGGAGATATGATAAAAACGATAATTAAATGCATAAACAGAATATCAGGATTACAGTAAAAAGAAGCTATAAGAAAGCCATGTTAAAGTAATGAGTTTTTAGCAGTTTTTTAAAGTGCTCCACTGTATTAGCCTGGTAAATTTCTATCGGTAAACTATTCCAGATTTTAGGTGCATAACAGCAGAAGGCTGCCTCACCACTTCTTTTAAGTTTAGCTCTTGGAATTATAAGCAGACACTCATTTGAAGATCTAAGGTTACAATTTGAAGTGTAAGGTGAAAGGTATTCCGAGATATGGGATGGAGCAAGATTATTTAAGGCTTTGTAAACCATAAGCAGTGTTTTAAAGTCAATTCTAAATGGAACGGGTAACCAGTGTAGTGACATCAGAACTGGTGTGATGTGCTCGGATTTCTTTTCCTAGTTAAGATCCTAGCAGCTGCATTCTGCACTCGTTGCAATCGATTAATGTCTTTTTTTGAGTAGTCCTGCGAGGAGTGCGTTATAGTAATCTAGCCAACTGAAAACAAAAGCGTGAATTAATTTCTCAGCATCTTGCAAAGTTATACGGGGTCTAATTTTTGCTATAGATGATGTGGTATGCCTCTGATCATGCTTCTGTCTCCATACTTTTCTCTTCCTGTCATTCTAGAACAATTTTATCTTGGTTTCATCTGTCCAAAGAACCTTAATTCACAACTGGGCAGGCTTTTTAAGATGTTTTCTGGCAAAGTGTAATCCGGCCTTCCTGTTCTTCAGTGTTACCAGTGGTTTGCATCTAGAGGTAAACTCTCTGTGTCTACATTCATGAAAACGTCTCTTGATTGTAGACCTTGACAGTGATAACGCTTTCCTCCTATCGAGTGCTCTTGACCTGGCTAGATGATGTGAAGGGGTTTTTCTTCACAAAGGAAAGAATTCTGTGATCATCTACTTTATTTGTCTTCCGTGGTCTCCCAGACCTTTTATTGTTAGTGGACTCACCAGTGCATTGTTGATTTGGGCACTCCTAAAGTTTTAGCTATCTCTCTGATAGGTTTATATTGTTTTTTTAGTCTAATAATGGCCTCCATCACTTGCATAGACACCTCTTGGAACCTCATGTTGAGTTCCAGCGAATAGTTACCAAATGCAAATTTTTGCTTTCAATCAACTCCTGAACTTTTTATCTACTTATTTTAAATTTGCCATGGAATAACAAGGGAATGGGCCACATCTGGCCATGACACTGCATGTCAGTCACTTGTCGAATTACTTTTGAGCCTCTGAAAATGCAGGGACTCTGTGAAAAATGGCTGTAAAATCTGAAAGGTTATTGTAATACCTTTTTTAAATCCCATAAATTAAAGCTGAAAGTCTATACTTCCGTCTCATCTTGATTGCTTAATTTCAGATCGTTTTTGGTAGTACACAGAGAAAAAATTACAAAAATTGCATCAATGTCCAAATACATATGGACCTAACTGTACATATCAGATGAAATAGCAAAGATTACATTTTATGTTTTATTTTTAAAGTTGAGCAATGGCATTCTCCAGAATGGTATCAGGTTCCTCAAGTGACTGACTGTATTTATGCACTGTTTTGGTCATTACTGTGGATGCTAGGGGTCACTGTTGCCCCTTAAACTCAACAGACAGACACGCAGGACACAAGGTAAAAGCACTAAGAAGTTGTTAAATTCTTTTTCTTCTTGTACAGTGCCCTCCAAGCACCATAGCTACAGATAAACAAGCAAGTAAACAGGCACAAAGCACAAAACACAATCTTCTCCTTCTGTAATTCTTCCTCCACACCTCCCAGCAAGCGTTGTCCACCAACTCCCAACTCAGGGTCACTGGGTGTGTTCCCAACAGTCATTTTAATAGTGCTTCTGCTTTTCTGTCCACGTGACCTGCCAGATCTACTAGTACTTCCAGGCTTGGTGAGAACCTTGTTTCCCAGTGTCCTACAGCATCCCTACGGTACCCAGCAGGGCTGTGATGCCAAACTCCATATCCCATGGTGCCCTGCAGGAATCTGGGGCACTGATATGCTGTAGGGAAGCTGCCATCTAGAGTCTTGAGGGAGGCAATGTCCCAAAATAGTTGCCTTCCCCCATCCTTCCAGTCTCTGGGTATCCCGGCCGGGTTGAGCTGCTGACCACCTATCACATTACTAATAATTTATTTTATTTTTATTTTTGTCCCATTGTTTCCATTAGCCCAACATGGCTGCTATGTAAAAAAAATCACAGTACTTGCTGATGTGTGATGTCAATGAGATGTGCCTGTGGAGACCATTTTGAGCTGTCCATTAAAGTCCAGGGTGATTGAATGTTACCCTCAGATTTTAGGGATGGATAGTCAGATATAGCTAAAGTCTAAATGTTAAAGGTAAATGGATTATTTGTCCGATTTTAAGGAATATCACTAAATTCAAATCCATAACCAAAAATATTTTAAAGTGAAAGTACACTCAAAGACAAAAAAAAAATCTTGCTAAGTCATTCCTTTGTTTTTCAGCAATTTGTGTACATGTCTTAATGTGAATAGCCATTTGTAGCAAGGCCCCCATGATGTCATGGGTCACATGGCAACCATGCAGCATAGCAGCAAAACACAAAATGCTGGCATCCATTAGAAACACATACACAAAGTGGCGACAAAATGACATCACCTAAGACAACAGTAAGATGTAAACAAAACCAGAGCATAGTTTTTTAAACCTGACAATGGTCATTTGTTCTTGGTGTTCATTCTTGAATACATGCAGATTTGGAAGGATGGTGGGATGATCAATTGTACTGACCTTTTTTGGAATTGCCTGACGTTACCTTTAACAAATCACCTTTTTGAAATGTTGAAACATCTTTTTCCATCTGTTTCTTTTAGTTTGTGTGTGTTTTTTAATGTTATTGCCTTTCATTTATCACTGGCATATTAATGCTTATTTAGAAACTTCTTAAATTAGACGGCAGCTGAAGGCACAGAGTCGGGTTAAAGCAAACTCTCAGTACTTCAATGAAGTTTGGCCATTTAGCTTCCCTTTTCAGAGCATTGATAAGGTCTGTCTGGGCTTTTCCATTATATGCTGTCTTCTAATTCTTATCTCCTTTTTGCAAACTTAGTGACTGGAATCCTAAAATTTAGAAGTCCAAATCCTCCACAATAAGGAATTAAGAAAAATAAAGTAAATATTTCAATAAATGAGAGATAACAGACAAAAATATCTAAAATTGAAACAAAAGATAAAAATTCTTAAGAAATTCAAAGCTAGGAGACAGAAATACAGAAAACCAAGAATAAATACTCACTAAAGTTGGCAAATCCAAAATTACAGGTATGTTTAAAGCCAAAAAATGTAAGAACTAATTCTATGATTTACTAAGAGGAAACAGTATCTGAAGAACACAGTTGTGATACACTTTTACAAATCTTAATTTTGGCACACTGGATCTAATTGTGCTCTTCTTCTTCATCTTTCAGCTGCTCCCGTTAGGGGTTGTGACAGCAGATCATCTTGTTCCATATCTTCCTGTCCTCTACATCTTTCTCTGTCACATCCATCACCTGCATGTCCTCTCTCACCACATCCATAAACCATCTCTTAGGTCTTCCACTTTTTCTCTTGCCTGGCAGCTCTATCTTTAAAATTCTTCTACCAATATACCCAGCATCTCTCCTCTGCACATGTCCAAACCAACATAATCTCGCCTCTCTGACTTTGTCTCCCAACCGTCCAACCTGAGTTGACCTTCTAATGTACTCATTTCTAATCCTATCCATCCTCATCACACCCAGTGCAAATCTTAGCATCTTTAACTCTGCTACCTCCAGCTCTGTCTCCTGCTTTCTGGTCAGTGCCACCATCTCCAACCTATATAACAAAGCTTGTCTCACTACCGTCCTGTAGACCTTACCTTTCACTCTTGCTGATACCCATCTGTCACAAATTACTCCTGACACTGTTCTCCACCCACTCCACCCTACCTGCACTCTCTTTTTCACCTCTCTTCCACAATCCTCGTTACTCTGTACTGTTGACCCCAAGCATTTAAACTCATCCACCTTCACCATCTCTACTCCCTGCATCCTCACAATTACACTGACCTCCTTCTCATTCACACACATGTATTCTGTCTTGTTCCTACTGACCTTAATTCCTCTACTCTCTAGAGCATATTGCCACCTCTCCAGGGTCTCCTCAACCTGCTCTCTATTCTGGATAAAGATCACAATGTCATCAGCAAGCATCATAGTCTAAGGGGACTCCTGTCTAATCTGTCAACCTGTCACACCCTACACAACTATGTTTGATCTTATTCAGGAAAAGATCCCAGTCACCCCATGGGAGAAAGACTTTCCGAGACTAAGGTCATAAAACTTATGAAACCATTTCTGGATAAAGGCAGAACCGTAACAACAGTTGTGTGGGGCTTCCACCTGCAGCTAAAGTCACTTCAATATGCATGTATTTTGTGAGCATGCCCATGTCGATCAAACAGAGGAAGCTCTGCAGTCTACTTGTGACTTTACACTTTAGGAAGATAAATAAATGAATCAAGGTAAAAAACATTCGATCTGGCTTTTATATAAGTAACATAAATGGTTTTTTTATATAAAGACCATCACAAAACATAATCACAAACAGGACTTTTCACGATACCTTGGCAAGTTCTGTAAGTGCTGCTTTTTCTTTGAAGGATGGGTGTGGGGCAGAGTGACTGGCAGGATGACACCTGACCTCTTGCTGCATCCAAACGGTGCCATCTTCTGTCTTTATGCATGGGGCAGCTGCTGAGTTCTTATATGTGAGTGGATGTTTCTTGTTGGTGTGCTTCTGTTATCTTTCTCCAATGTAGAACCCTCGTCCTCATCTGAGTTCATCTCTGCTATAGCACTTTTTTATTTGAAAACAGCAGTGTCAGATCGGGGGCGAGCATGAACGTGACTGACAGAATAAAACTGAATAAAAAAAAATGCTAACGTTTACAAACACCATAAATTTACACCATCTGTTACAGACTCAAATCAAATGTATGTATGTTTTTATTCTATATTAGTAAGAATAAGAGCAGCTCACTACTCAAAACGGAGGTGTCTGGGAATCGAACCCCATACGTCTTAATTACGAGTCAGCAGTTCTTACCACTGCACCACCAAAGTGGTTGTATTAAGGGCGTATCAGTGTCACACCCTAACGTGAGTTCTTTTTCCTGCAGTTATATTCTTGAATAAAAGCACAGTTTTTTTGTTATACTTATACCTTTTGTGAAAATGTTTATTTGATATTTTGACTTCACACATTATACACTTCATGTCTACATTTTGTCAGTTCTGTTTTAACGATGTATTTAAATAGATTGTTGTAGACAAGGAAGACACATGACATGCATGTACCTCAAATAAAGATATATGACTTACCCTATAGAACTCCAGGCAACTCACACACAGGTAAACAAAGTTGAGCTGAGAGAACTTTGTGCCCTTTCTGCATTGGTGGGGGGATGGGATAGCAGGCTGCTTGCTGCTTATATTGATCGACACATTTACAACACAAAAGACGCTGACGGAGAGGTGCGAACAGATTTAAGGTGGGCCGGGACTGCAAGTTTTTTCGTAAGCTTTGGTAATTCTACTGTTAATGGGTTAGGAGTGATTGTGACACCAAGGCTGACTGATAGGCATTAAAAATTTTGGTCCAGAATGATGTTAATTTGGTGCACGGCCAAAACATATGGCTCAATGAGGCTGGAGATCGATTGCAATGTTGGCAGTTTGGATCTTGCCCTGGAAGCACTTTGGACAATTTTAAACGCGACAGATGTGCTATTGTTGTGTTGGCACTAACAATTGAGGAGGTAAAAAGGATAGATTAGAAATAGCTTGCTCTCTTTCTCTCTCCCTTCAGCCCCTCTGTCCCTCATTTTACCTCTCCACGTGAGGCTAGATCACACTTCATTAAGTCCCACTCCTCTGACATACAGACAGAGCACATCCAAAACAAAACAATCTCCCCAGCAGTGGTGTAGAAGGATTAAAGTAGAGATACCTATTGGCAATAAAGTCCAAATACTATAAACCTAGGATATAATCTTAAAACAGTCCCAAAAGAATAAACCGAGGGAATGATGTTAAACAGTACCCATGGAGAAGCAGATATTGTATGATAGTACATTCCTAATACAACAATCCAAGGGTATAATGTTAAACAGTCCCCTTTGGGGAGAAAAAATGTATAATTATAATCTTAAAACGTAAAAATAACCAAGAAGAAAATAGAATGTATAATTACGGCAAAAGTCTCATTATGGATGGGCCAAATTGCAGGTAAAATATTCTTTGCCTTGCCAGAACACGATTTGACTCACGATCATATTTCAAAAAGTGTTGGAATCAGTTTTCTTAGTTCTTTTTCTGCTTCATCCGGAGAACTAAAAATGTAGAACTTGCCTTGAATATCCACTCTCAATTTTAGCAGCATACAAGAGGCTGTATCTGATTTCGGCTTTTTATTAGTGCTGTTTAATACTGTAAAATGCAGCACGTTTACCAGCTATTACAAGTGAGAAATCAGGAAAAATACAAATGTGGTTATTTTACAATACAATACATACAATACAGTTTATTTTTGTATAACCCAAAATCACACAGGAAGTGCCACAATGGGCTTTAACAGGCCCTGCCTCTTGACAGCCCCCCAGCATTGACTCTCTAAGAAGACAAGGAAAAACTCCCAAAAAAACCTTGTAGGGAAAAATGGAAGAAACCTTGGGAAAGGCCGTTCAAAGAGAGACCCCTTTCCAGGTAGGTTGGGCGTGCAGTGGGTGTCAAAAGAAGGGGGTCAACACAATACAATTCACAGAACAGAACAAATTCTCAATTAAAAATAAAAAATAAAATTTTTTTTGAAGTACGGAGCAGAATTTAACAGTATATGATAAGATTTGGATAATTTTAGACTCCTGGAGACCTCATCCATTATGCTGCCTCCCCAATCTGGCCATTCAACGGTTGAAACAGTGTTGGGCCAGCCAATCCGATGAAAGGAACCCTTCTTTCTCACGATTCCTGCGATCCTCCATCATGGATGACTTTACCTTAGGCAGGCAAAACAACTTGGTAGGTGGGCCGTGGCAGCAAGTGCCACATTTGAGTACTGAGAAGAGAAACAGAATAGGTGAGGGTTAGTATCCAGTTCTAACTATCATTTTACTTATGTTTTAGTGCTAATGACTAACAACAGAGATGCAGTCTGTACAGTTAATCAGCATTATTCAGTATTTTAAATATAATCTCTTGTTTCAGTCTGATAGGTGACATCATATATAATTTAGATTGTAATTTGTCAAAACATACAATAAGGCTTCTAGGTTTTGAGGCATTCGATCCCCATATGCGGTAAGCCACTGATACCTTGGTGTCTGATATTAAAGTCCTCTTAAATTATTTTAGGGAATAGTTTATCTATGAATTTCAGTGGGTTTGGACTTTCACGGTTTTCAGGGAGACCTTGGTTTCTGATATTTTTCCTTCTGTATCCATCTTCCAGTGCAGCTAGTCTGTCTCCAAACACTTTGCATTTGGAATCTGCAGCTGTTGCTTTTTTATCAGTGGTAGATGCCAAATGTTTCAATACGAGTTGTGAATGTTTGCTTAATGTCTTCAACCTGAGCACCAAGTGTTCTAAATTTATTCTCAAACTTACTCGCATTTTCCTGTATTTTTCCTCAATTTTTTCTGGCTTGTCTCAAAGCGATTACTTAAATGTTTCTCCAGGTTTTTAATATTGTGAAGCAGCTTCTCGATTGTCTTGTTTATATCCTTTATATCTTTCCCCATATCCTTTATGTTCCACCAATAGCAGTAGTCAAGCATCAAGTCCTCGAAGATCTGTGCTATTGCCTATCTGTTCCAGGTCAGTCTCTGGCAGGCCAAGTCAATGTTTCTATAGACTTACTGTAAAAAACCCTATCAAAGATTAGATTAGGGTTAATTGTATTCAGTTTTAAATTACTTTCAATTGCACTCATTGCTATATTTAAAAATAAGCTCCTGACTAAAGCTACATTAATCAAAATCATACATAACATTACTATAACTGGGCATCCCACTGGCCAGTAATAAGAGAGAAATGCCACATACAGATCATTCTTTTATTGATTGATCTATTAGGTCACTACAATTAAGTCTGAACAGGCCTTATACGATTGTCACGTGATGGTAAAAAACAAGACATCTTGTTACCAAGATATGTGTGCATAGCAGGGAATAAGCTAAAGGCCATCATTCATGGCAGCCGTGCTCCAGTAAAGAAGCTATGAAGTAAATAGTTAAAGTCTCAGTACTAGGTCACACACCATTACCTCTTAATGCGGGCTTTTAATTTTATCATCCTCCCAAGGGGTCCAGAACATTATCTAATATTAGGTGACCCCAAGAGTATCCTTAGAGGCGACTTGCAGTTCCTATGGCTCTAATATATTTGTGTATGCCTCTAAGCACCTAGTCTTACAATTTGACATTCTGAACAATTCAAGTACGATGTTGCAGGATTATCCTTGTGTTGTTTCTTGAAATGTATAATTTATTAGAAATAATTGCATCGAGAGAAGCAGATCTCTTGTTGTTTTTTGTTTTCCTGTCTTGTAGAGCATTGAGAGTCAGCAGCATGTTTACCATTTTAATAACAAGCTCTAAACAACATGTGCAATTAACATATTAAAAGATGTAATAAAAAGAAAGCTTCTTAAAATTTCTGCTTCAACTCAGAGTTCTCCTCAGATCTTTTATGTATATCCCCAAACAGTAGCTATTCAGTTAGGATGCCTTACTTTATGTTAGAGATCTTCATTGTTATACTTACGTATCAAGCTTGTGCCATTCTATCAAACGACTGTGTTGTCAGGAAGAGGGAAGACAGGTCTTTCATCTATTTTGGTCCCTTATAACAGAATCTCTTTCAGAAATGCACCTCAGAGAATTGAAGACTTCAGTCCCAATTTCTGCAGCTTAGAAAGAAGAGATGTTTCCTAAAGATGAAAAAGACAAAGCTTTGAAAGGGATATAAGGGAGAAGCGTCAGAGTGAGCTTGAAATATTTTGAGTTCTGCCTATATTAAAAACAAATCTTAGCTAGATTATCTTATTTTAAGTATGGCAGTGTTGAAACATGAGGCAGCAGTTTGATCCTGGAGGGCAATCTGCCAAAAGCAATGCAAAGCAAACAGGAGAGAAAAAAAGAAAATCTGTTTTAGATGCCAAAGCATGAAATATTCAACACTGTTTCTAGTGTGTGGTTTAAACCCAGTTCTCTGTTTATTTGGCAATTTTAAATTGTATATATGTATGTGTGTGTAAATATATATATATATATATATATATATATATATATATATATATATATATATATACTGTGACGGACAGCCGGGTCCCAAGCTGCATCTGTTGCATCCCAAGCTGCCCCTGCTGCATCTGTTCCGGGGGAGCAACCATGGGCAGCTCAATACCTACCCCGGGATGCTTGGTGGCAGTCTCCCTGGCGGACAGTGATCCCCCAACCTGTCACATGGCTCCATGGGAGATGGAGTCTTCCACAGCCTCGTTGGGAGCTCGGATGGCCGCTAGGGGGAGCTGCATGGACTCAACAGCCCGGCTGGATGAATCTTCAGCCCGGAAGTGCAATTAGGACCAGGTGGTCAAGCACTTGGAACGCTTCCGGGTGGGCTATAAAAAGGGCCAGCCACCACCACTCGAGCCAGCCAGAGTCGGGAGGAGGAGGACTAAGCCCGAACAGGAGTGGTGGTAAAGGAGAAAGGATTATTGGGGTGTTTAAGTGCTTTATGGAATGTGTATTGCCTGTGGGTCACGGGGAAGACGTGTGCCCATGGGTAAAGAAAAATAAAACTTGGCTTTAGTTTATACGTGCCTCTGTGTCCATCTGTGTCGGGTCAGGTGCCTATATAGCGCCTCTGTTACACTGGCGTAGTCGTCAGGATCCCGGTCCATCCATTTGGGCCGGAACCTGTACAAAATTTGTGTAACGGCCTGGCACAGCATCCAGAGAGCACGTAGAAAACAGCGCGGAGAGCGCACCCAGCACCACGGCGCAGAGCGTGCTCCCGAGGCAGAGAGTGTGCTCCAGGAGAGTACAGCGCTGAGAGCGCACTTTGTAATACAGCGCGGAGCACGCTCCTGATGAGAGCATGCCACCGAGGCCGCAGTGCCTAGCTTCTTAATGTGAGGTTGCATCCTCTAATGAAGCTGGTCCAATAATTAATGAACACCAAGTTCTGGTCGGAGTTCTCTGTCCGGCTGTCTGGAATAAGTGACATCATGGTGTTTCAGTGGGGTCTTTCTTCATTCTAGAGGTAAGGAGGGAAGAAATATTAAAGACTGTGTCGCATCCTTGCTTGCATGTTGGACTATATTTGTCTGTCTGCTGTCTATTATTCATGCACATACACACAAGGGTAAGCCAATTATTATCTGTACTTTTGTGAGATTATTTGGGTTAGGCTGTACAGCTTTCCCCACACAAATGTGAATAAATGGTAAATCTATGGTCACAATGGTAACATTTTGACCTAGGTGTACCAGGGGCAAAAATCTGTTGGTTTATCAGAATCACGGTACGGACTTGCTCAATGTTGTCATTGGTAATGGATGTGGGCGGGTGTCCCACACTGCTTTCATGATTAACACTTGTATTGTATTGTATTGTATTGTATTGTATTGTATTGTATTGTATTGTATTGTATTGACCCCCTTCTTTTGACACCCACTGCACGCCCAACCTACCTGGAAAGGGGTCTCTCTTTGAACTACCTTTCCCAAGGTTTCTTTCATTTTTTCCCTACTAGGGGAGCAGCCATGTTCACTCCTAGAAAACAAGAGAAACTGACTGAACAATTCTGAGACTTTACCATTCATACCACAATCACAGCATGTTTCCACATGTGTTCAATGGAATTATATAGCCATCCCAAACTAATAATTATGGATTAACTGACAATAATGGATAATTATCGATTTAAATACATTATATACACACACATATTACCAAAATGTAACTAATTATTTGTAAAACATTTGTTGCACATTTTTAAAGTAAGGATATATGTTGAATGTTTTTTGTTATTTGTGGAAGTGTGTGTGTCTGTCTGTCTGGCCCAGAAGTGCGAGGCTACAGCATGAAGCTCAAAGAGCCAACAAGGCGGCCCCAAGTTAACAAGTCAGAGATGAACTCGCTTAGCCACTAATACACAAGCAAGGCTAGCACATCAGCAAAACAAAACCTCCAAGGAGAGAGAAACTCACTTACTCGCTAAACAAAACCGCCGACTCTGTATTCTCCATTCTGGTGATTTCAATAGTTTCTAGGAGCCCAGGCTTTTTACAACACAGGCTTACACAGCTAGTATATATATATATATATATATATATATATATATATATATTGTAGCGATCAAGTGCCGCTAAGATTCACACTGTCAAGATGATGGCGATTTATTTATTTTTTTATAGAGGATCCCAGGGACGCTCCCAGCCTTGGCCCGCCCGCACACACTCAAAAACAGAGACAAAACAAAGCACACTGGGGAATAACAACAATTAAAGAATGTAATGAAATTAAACAATATAAATAATGCCACCCTTGTACCCCTACGGCGATATTACAATAAACATATAAACATAAACACAACACAGCAAAGTCCATGCAATACCACACAGGATGTAATGAGAGATGACGAGAGTAAGGCCAGAGATCTATATGTCGTAAGGGAATGAAAAACAGTCCTACCGGTAGACACTGTAAGGGTGAAGACGGATGGATGGTTCAGGAGCGCTCCTTTACTTGCAGGAAAGCCGTGAATCCACAAACAGTTCTCAGCACACGGTTAGACAGACGATCCAGACCCCAACAATGAATACAATCCAGGGCACAGTGATTAAATATGGCTTAACAGAAGGCAGTCCGACAGGTAAACTCTACACAAAATACAACATCAAAAAACACTTTTTTTCTTCATTGGCCACCTGCCCTCCTTTTAAACTCCTCTGACAACCTTTGACCCCAACAGCCCCTGCAGGGACTGCTGGGAGATGCAGTTCTAACTAACAGTAGCACTGATACATATATATACAGTATGTGTTTGTTTATATATGTTTATATATATATATATATAATGTATATATGTGTGTATATATATATATATATATATATATATATATATATATATATATATATATATATATATATATATCTATATATGTGTGTGTGTGTGTGTGTGTGTATATGTATATACTAGACAAAGAGCCTGTTTCGACAACGTAAGATGAAACGGGCACGAGTGGAATAGTAATAAGTATAAGCACCACAAACCTGATATAGGTGTATTGACTGAATGCGTAATTAGGCCTGGAGCTGTAGTCGAAATCGCCTTTCAGGCCTCTAGAGCTTTAATCGAAGTCGCCTTTCTCTTTGAATTTTTGCGGCCGTAAATCCGCCGCCTCCTGCGATGTTGGGGTTGGATGTCGGTCGAAGTCACCTTTCTCTTTGAATTTTCATGGCCATAAATCTGCCACCTGCCGCGATGTCGGTCTCGTAAGGTTTTTCGGGCAGCTGCACAGAAGGCGACTGCGCATTCGGCTTCGGACATGCGCAGAAGGCGATGTGCGCAGAAGGTGACTGCGCATTCAGCTTCGGACGGACATGAGTGAGTGAGTGAGGAGACTGGCGAATTATGTATTAAGATATATATGTAAAAGTATATACTGTATGTATGTATATGTATATATATACAGTATGTCCTGTGTATAAATAAGAGAGGTGGCAAGGCCCATTTATGAATGTTAGTTTGGCCTCATAGGTGGTGCTTGTGCAAATTTTTTTGGGCAACTAGGGAGTGATTACTGAAGTGTTGATACAAATAGATAGATAGAACTTTATTTGTCCCTAGGGGGAAATCTGGGTTTTTATTGAAGATCTCTAAATAAACAAATTCATAAATAGATAGGTAAATAAATACAATCATTTTGTTTTCATTCTTTCCTTTGTTACTGCTTCCAGGGGGTCCAGAGTGTGTCCTATAGCTGAGCTTGTCCTTTTAATTAGCTTGTTGATTCAGTGGGCTTCTCTTGAGGTGTTGTTGTCAGCCCAGCACACCACTGGGCATAATAGAGTTACAGAAGATGTGAAGGATGTCATTTTGTTACAGGAATGTAGTCTCCCAAGGAAAAATAGCCTGCTCTGCCCTTTCTTCTATAGTTTTGCTGTGTTTCTGTGACCAGTCCAACCTGTCAATAATATGGACCCCCATGTACTTGTAGCAGAGGACCTCCTCTACATCCACTCCTTAAAATAATGGGTTAATATAGTAAGAGATCAAGAATATTTTTGCAAAAGTTATTGTAAGAATCAAATACACACTTGCCATCCCTCGTGGGCCCCTTTATTTTAGTCATCATTTACTGAAATTCAGTTTGAAAATACATGTAGTTGAAGACATAGTAGTAGGCTCTACAACTTTAAGAGTAACCATTGATGTATTATAATGAAGGAACATTTACTTTCTTGATATCCTATAGTTCTAAATTTGTGAAATACTTATTTAATGAAAGTGGAAAAATAGGGGTTGGCAGCCAGTTTACACAGGACAGTGTACAAATCCACAGAAAAACTGAATGGTTTTGGAGAAGACATTATGTTCTCCAAGTGCACACATTAGAGTACTTAACTTAATTAGCGACAGACACTGCCTCATATTCTCTGGCTGCCCTTCTTGTACCTGTCCATACTCTCTCCTGGGTCCCAGTTTGGTCAGTTCTCTGCCCCTTTAGATTCTCCTTATTCATTAATTGTTATATCGTTTTTTTCTCTTTTTAAGCCATAAGATCGAGGTAAACCATTACAGCTAATTTTAACTTTGTTAAATGGTGCGACTCAAACCACCTACAAACTGGGCGGAGTGGTGGCTCTGAGGCTAAGGATCTGCGCTGGTATCCCGAAGGTTGCCGGTTCGAATCCCCGTCACTGCCAAAAGAGATCCTAGTCTGCTGGGCCCTTGAGCAAGGCCCTTAACCTGTAATTGCTCCAGGGGCGCTGTACAATGGCTGACCCTGCGCTCTGACCCCAAGGGGTATGCGAAAAACTAACAAACACTGTTGTAAGTCGCTCTGGATAAGAGCGTCTTCTAAATGATGTAAATGTAAATGTAAAATGTACACCTGAGCACCAGCAAAACCAAAGAGCTGGTGGTGGATTTTAGGAGGCCCAGACCCCTCATAGACCCAGTGATCATCAAAGGTGACTGTGTGCAGATGGTGCAGACCTATAAATATCTGGGAGTGCAGCTGGATGATAAATTAGACTGGACTGCCAATACTGATGCGCTGTGCAAGAAAGGACAGAGCCGACTATACTTCCTTAGAAGGCTGGCGTCCTTCAACATCTGCAATAAGATGCTGCAGATGTTCTATCAGACAGTTGTGGCGAGCGCCCTCTTCTACGCGGTGGTGTGCTGGGGAGGCAGCATTAAGAGGAAAGATGCCTCACGTCTGGACAAACTGGTGAGGAAGGCAGGCTCTATTGTTGGCATGGAGCTGGACAGTTTAACATCTGTGGCAGAGCGAAGCGCGCTCAACAGGCTCCTATCAATTATGGAGAATCCACTGCATCCACTAAATAGTATCATCTCCAGACAGAAGAGCAGCTTCAGCGACAGACTGCTGTCACTGTCCTGCTCCACTGACAGATTGAGGAGATCGTTCCTCCCCCAAACTATGCGACTCTTTAATTCCACCCGGGGGGGTAAACGTTAACATTTAACATTATACATAGTTATTGTCTGTTTTTCACCTGCATTATTATCATTCTTTAATTTAATATTATTTATTGTATCAGTATGCTGCTGCTGAAGAATGTGAATTTCCCATTGGGATTAATAAAGTATCTATCTATCTATCTATCTATCTATCTATCTATCTATCTATCTATCTATCTATCTATCTATCTATCTATCTATCTATCTATCTATCTATCTATCTATCTATCTAATCACTTGGGTACTGCAGCACACTGAAGACTATATACAGTAAAAAGCATTTATTAGCTTGCAGAGTTATTTTTATTCCTAAAATTACTATTTCATCTTCCTTTCCTCAATTTTAGGTTTCTGTATTTTTGCTATTTCTTGATTATTGTGTATTAATGGTGAATTATTTCTTAGGTTTTTGGAATAAAAAAAAAATTCTTGGTTTCTATTTCATTTAATTATTCAAGTTTAGTGTTAATCTCTGCTTCTAACTTTTGCCTTTTGAGAACTGGCTTAGATCTGACATTTTGACCTATTTTGAATATTTAGATTCTCACTTGGACTTTGTTTTCTAAGGCAGCTTTGCTTTTTTTTGGTTTCTCTTCATTTTATTAATTTGTATTCCATTTTTACTATGGGTGCAAGACATCATTATTACGGAGAGATCAGATAAACACATCTCCAGTCCTGTGTAATGCTTCTTTACCTCCTTTGAAGGTAGTGTTATAATCTCAATCTGTATAATCGTTGAAATTATCAAGGAACACTCCATTAAAAAAAAAATACAAAAATTTATTAAAGTTGTATTGTTACAAAAAATTTAACTTTACCATATATTATCCAAAGACAAATGATATTGCAAGGTTTTAGTGGAACATTACATTGTGTGATTAGGACCCACTTAGGGAATACCCCATGACTAGGACATGGTCTTAACTTCCCCAGTGCATGTACTCAGGGGTCAAGTGATGTGAGCTTTCTGAGCTGCTATTGGTTCACCAGCCTTAACAGCCACTCAACACTCTGAAAAAGTACTGAGATTGTATTCTTGGAGGACAGTGTTGGGAAATTCGCTCCTAAAGAATGCTTTTGCAGGAAAAACAGTCAAATATGTTAACCTATCACAAACAACATTGCCACAGGGAAAACGGTGTACAAAAGCAAAAAAGTCTGATTTTAGGAAAAATATTGTAAAGCTTAAAAAGGGAGAGGAAGTCCTAGACCTCGTTTCATTCAACTGAAACACAAGTTCCTAGATCACTGACAGGGATACAGAGAGGAAGAGAAAATAATTACCTTGTCTAATGTAAAGTATGGATTTCAGGACTTAAAAAAATGAAAAATATTACATATTACCAAGATCCAACCATATTTCACAGTTCAGTTAATATGCTTAGAAGTCACGATGCTCAAACACTGAGTTCTCAGGCAATCAAAAAGCCAATTGATCCTGTGCAGTTATTGTTTAATGGTTCTGCACTGATTTCAGACAGCAAAGATGATATTGAAGGCACTGGAGAAATCAGATAACATAATTCTCTCAGTGCTGCCACCTTTGTCCAGGTGAGAATAAGACTTGAGGAGCAGATAGATATTGTATCCTCCACCCCAGTCTTTGTCTGATAGGCAAACTGTAATGGGCCCAGGTGGTCTGCCACAAGTGGACTCTTATTGTCCAGAACCAGCCTTTCAAAGGTCTGCATGATGTAAGTGCCACTAGTGTGTAGTCATTTGGTGAAGGCGCTTGACTTCTTTGGAACAGGAACAATGCAGGATGTTTTCCACGAGTTTTCCATCAATGATGTCAGGTGCGGCAACTTCTGTGGCTACATCTCTTGCAACCATTAGTATGTACTTGCAACGGGACTTACAAAATAGAGGTACACAAGTTGCTGTCAAAAAGAGAAGACAAAAAAAATCTTAACTATTATTAAGCAAAATTATAGAAAGAAGATAATGTCAGAAATGAATTCTGTGACCTGAAAAGCTTATAATTACTTGTAAAGTACAGCAAAATATGTTTTATTCATGTAACATTTACATATCTGCATAATCCAATTCAAGGTAGCAGGAGACCAAAGTACATCTCAGCAGAATTGGGCACAAGGCAGGCACCAACCCTGACATGGTCCACTCACACAAACACTTGAGGCCATTTTGGGGTTCCCAGTTTACCTAACCCATACATGTTTGAGGATATGGAGGTGGGAACCCAAGTAGATGCGAGGAAGCCATGCAGACAGCACATGAATGATGACAAGAGGCCGGAATCAAACACAGGGTGCTGAATCTGTGAAACACAAGTCCTATCCACCTTGCCATCCATCATTATACTGAATAATTTGGTGGAATAAAATTATCAAACATTGGAAATTTATATAAGTGAATTTCTTTAATAAATCAGACATATAAAAAAAAATCCCATGAAAAACATTCAGTGCTAAATCAGCTGTGGTGAGTGAACATATGGTTCCACAGTGTGCAAAGATAAATTTACACTTACAGAGCGTATCGACTATAAATACTCATCTTATTGTATTAATTGGTTTTCGGTCATTGCTGGAGGCACTGATATGTTGATCTAAGATAATTTGTCTTTCCATTTTTATTCCAAATTAAATTTGAATTATAACTTGATTTAAGCAATGACATGCCTTCTTTTTCCTCAGTACTTGCCAACCAGAAATAGTAACAGCTACAGCAAATATCCTTAGACTTCAGTATTGCAGTGTTACTTTTGTACATTATGATCTTCCAATAGATTAACAAATATGTGGTCAACCAATATGTTCTGATCGTATGTCTTTCTTTTGCAGAACTGTCCACCACTGAACATCTCTCTGCACTACCTAAGGAATCACAATGGTGATGTGCTCTATAATTTATCAGGCCACAATTTAGAGGAGTATTTATTGCAGACATCCTTCAGACCACCAAACCAAAAGTAAGTATTTCCTTGGCATATTGTATTAAACCAGATCCTTTAATGTCCAATAAAAAGAAGGTTTAGGAAATACAGCACATTCGTGGTGTCTGGATTGCTTTATATGCTATATTTTTGCATTGACTTTTTGTAAGCTTTTTATAATTTCATGAAAAAGTTTGTGAGGTCTTTGTAGCTTTCTTAATTTCTGTATGAGTGTATCATAAAAAGTCACAAGACTAGATGGGCACAATCTGCTAAACATAATAACACACAAACAATTGCCGTTCTTTCTTTTTAAACATTTGTCATCAAGGTTTGAAAAAAGTATGTGAGCCCTTGTATTTCGTACTAGTTGAGCCTCCTTCAGTAGTCAGAGTAGTAGCAGTAGTAGCAGCAGCGGCGGCCATATACTTAACCAAACGTTTCCTGTAGCAGCAGATGAAACTTGTTTAATGTTTAGGAGGAGCGTTGGACCATTCCTCCTTACAAAAGTGTTTCAGTTCATTAATTTTCTGCAATTCTTTATGTGTACAGCTGTTAAATTTCAGCTAGGATTCCTCCTGACTGTGTTTCAAAGTCATGTTATGTGTCTGTTTTGTTTTTTCTTGATTCTTTTACTTACGTTAATGTTACTTTTTTGTTGATATGAAATATTCTTTGATATTTTCTATGTATGTAAGATACTTGTGCTAAATTCCATGTTTTGTTGGTGGTCCTCCAAAGGGGTGTGGAAACTTGCCAAATACTGTCAGGAGCTGTTCTCCACCCTATAAATCTGGAGGGTCTTCCACAGTTCTTGGTGGATCATTTCAAATTCAAAAAAAAATTTTTTTTGGTGATTTTCTATGTTTTTGCTGTGCTTTGTACTTTTTGTGAATTATTGGATTTTTTGACATTTTATGCTGGTTTTTTGACTTTGCCTTGTGATTCTGTATTGAGATTGGTTTGCTTTGGATTGTCTTGTGTCTCGAGCATTTTTGTTTTGCCTTTGTATTTCACAGAGCTTCATAGTGAGTGGAATGCTTATTTTGAAGAAGAAATCTTTTATTTAAAAAATATTCAGTTCTTGACCTTATTACTAACTGGGGTCAGTCAGTCAGTCATTCTCCAACCTGCTATATCCTAACTACAGGGTCATGGGGGTCTGCTGGAGCCAATCCCAGCCAACACAGGGCGCAAGGCAGGAACAAACCCCGGGCAGGGTGCCAGCCCACCACAGGATACACACACACTCACACACCAAGCACACACTAGGGACAATATAGGATTGCCAATGCACCTAACCTGCATGTCTTTGGACTGTGGGAGGAAACCGGAGCAAACCCATGCAGACACGGGGAGAACATGCAAACTCCACGCAGGGAATGAGCTGGGGTTTGACGGTTATATCCACCTCTGTTGGAAATTTTGGAAGTGTTTTTGGAACTGTTTGGGACTTATGTGCTTTGAGCATTCCAGGTCATAACAACATCTCTCTGCAGGCTTAGGTCAGAAATGAGACTGTCCAGAACACAAATTGTCTTCAGTTTAAATCATTCTATTGTTTTTGTTCCGTGCTTATTTCCATTGTAGTTTTGGATCGCCCTGCGGTGGGCTGGTGCCCTGCCTGGGGTTTGTTTCCTGCCTTGTGCCCTGTGTTGGCTGGGATTGGCTCCCGCAGACCCCCATGACCCTGTAGTTAGGATATAGCGGGTTGGATAATAGATGGATGGATAGTTTTGGATCACCTAACTTCTATTAAGCTTCAGCCGTTGGATTGCTAGACTGAAATCCTTCTGCACCATTTCTTGATGCAATTTTGAGGTCCTTGTGCCCTCTGTGACAGCAAACTGTCCAGATCCTGAGGCAGCAAAAATCCCCTAGCTGTAATTCCATCTCCACTTTAACTTCACGTTAGGTGTTGGTGTGCAGTGTCTTTTTTTAAATTCAAAAATAGCATTGTGCTATTTTGCCAAAGACTTCAACATTTGCCCCATCTGTCCTAAGAACATTGTCACAGAAGCATTATGGAACATGTACTGAATGTAATATTCTACAAATTTAAGATGTGCTGCCATGTTGGTTTAGTTGAGTGGGATAGGAGGTCAATGATGAACTGAGGTCCCATAGGTGTGAACATGCCAGTGCTCACTCCGGGGTTGATTGTGGTGCTTGGCTGATTGCACACTCTCATGCAAATGCGAACAGATCAGTCAGGTGCCTCATTCACACCTCGGAGTAAGCTGAGGATCACATCTACACCTAATCAGGCAGTGTAAAGTGATCCTGCAAAGAAGGGAGAAAAACAACAGAGGAAGGAAATCAAATAAAGAAACAGATTGTGAGAGAGCAGTATTGGATGCCTAATCAGAATGAGATGATGGGCCAGCCAGGCAGCAAGGGAGTGAGCAAGAGACAGGGTGGTTGTTAGCCCCACAGAAGAGAGAAGGATCAGCGCTCTAGGGGCAGATCATCCCCACTGATATTTCTATAAGACCAGGTGCGATGGTGGTAGTGTCCTCATCAGGGATCCAAAGGGACACCAGGGGTGTGAGAAGAAATACTGGAGGACAACTGACCCTAAGCGGTCTGGCAGACACTGATGGAAGCAGCCATAACAGGGGTCATTGAGGAGGATCACGGCTACTGGAGTCTCTGCTGGCTGAGCGAGCTGTGAGTGAGCCGGGTAAACAGAGGGTGTTGCACTGGGCTTGTGTGGGATGCAAGGAGGAAGATTAAGGACCCGCTGACTCTTTGTTTGACACTGATTTCATCTCTGGATTTTAACTTGTGGACTATTCACTGTTTTTATTGGATTATGCATTTGGTACACTTTATTAATCCCCTTATTTATTTATTAATTTATTTAAGGAAGAGCACTGCACCAACGGTCGCTAATTGTTTGTGGATTTTAATAAAAGCACTTGCCACCTTTACACCAACCCCTTGCTGAATGCGTATGTTCTCATTTGCTCACTCCATTCATGACTATTGATGGTTTCAGGTTCAAGAAGAAACAGGTTATCTCCTAGAGAGAGTGTGGAGCTAATCCAGACCGTCACATAAAGGTGGAATTTTCTCAGTGGTGTTGTCTCATAAGCACCTTTGTTGTTCAGAGATTTTCTTATAGTGAGCCCGTGAACAGGGACATTGGCAAGTTCATGTCTTTAAGTCCCTTGTTCTTACTTCAGGGTTCTTTTCACCTACTTCAGCATTGCTTTCTGCACATTTACTGTGATCATTGCAGGATGCCCAATTCTAAGGAGAGTAGCAACAGTACTGAATGTCCTCCATTGCTTTGCTGTTGATTTATAACTTTCAAAAGTTAGAAATGCTTTTGTAACCCTTTCCAGCTTTATGCATCTCTGCAATTCTTTTTCAAATGTCCTCTGATATTTCTTTTTATCTGGGCATTGTTCACATGAACAGATCGTTCTTGATAAGAGCACTTGCACTCAGTAATCAAACTTTGTGTGCATTTCTTACAGGACAGTGCACCCCTAATTTCACCTCATTGATTGAATCACCTAAATCCAATTATTTTTTGGAGAAGTCATTAGTTTAGTGGTTAACATACTTTTTCCATCCTGGACTGTGAATGTTTAAACTAAGTATTCTGTATTGGCAAGAAGTAGTATAATTATTTATGTGTTATTAGTCCAAGCTGATTTTTTTTTTCTGTCCATTATTGTGGATTAGTTGAAGATCCGATAACATTGTTTTGAGTAGATAATGCAGAAATCACATCATACAGAGGATGCGACCTTCAACGTGTTCATTGGATCCTTTTCCTACTCCTCTGATAAAAGCTAATGTATCAGATATAAGCCCTCTTATTGCTGACATCATTAATCACTCTCTCCAGAGTGGCTTAGTCCCACTGGCCTTGAAAACCACAAAAATTAGACCTCATTTAAAAAAATCCTCTTTGGATCCTGAAGTGATAGCAAACTATCGTCCGATCTCCAACATTCCATTTTTGTCTAAGGTTTTGGAAAAGGTTGTTTTGGTTCAGCTTCAGGATCACCTCAAAAAATTCAACCTGTTTGAAAAATTTCAGTCTGGTTTCTGAACTTCTAACAGCACAGAGACAGCCCTGATTAGAGTCACCAATGACCTCCTGATGGCTGCTGATCAGGGCTCTCCATCACTCCTTATCCTCCTGGACCTTACAGCTGCATTTGATACGGTAGATCATAATATTCTCCTTCATCATCTTCACTATACAATTGGACTTTCTGACATTGCTTTCGAGTAGTTCGAGTCCTATCTTACAGACAGGACTGAGTATGTGGCCTTGGGGGATGCTAAATCTCATACCCACACTGTCACCTGTGGAGTCTCACAAGGATCAGTCCTTTAATATCTATATGCTACCCCTGGGTCACATCATCTGCAAGCATGGAGTTTCATTCCATTGCTATGCCGATGATACGCAGCTCTATGTGAGACTGGATTCGACTTCTCTTATACCTCCATCAACTTTTTCCTCTTGCTTGGATGAGAATGAGGCCTGGATGTCCAAGAACTTCCTCAAGATGAACAGCACCAAAACTGAAGCTCTTTTAATTGGCACCCCCCATCAACTTCGTTCCTCTGTAAATTGTATTTCCTTTTCTGACCGTACCAGTACCCTCTACCCTTCTGTTACAAATCTGGGTGTCAAGTTAGACTCCCATCTGTCATTTGATATACGTACATAACCATCACCTTTGTAAAATTGCATTCCTTCATCTCTGAAACATAGCCAAACTCCGTACCCTACCTCTACCTCTGTGATGCTGAAAAGCTGGTTCATGCCTTTGTCTCATCCAGACTGGACTATTGTAATGCACTCTTCATCGGGATACCCAGCAAGAGCCTTCAAAAGCTCCAACAAATTCAAAATAGTGCTGCAAGAATCCTGATGAGGGTGCGGAAATATGAGCATATCTCACCAATCCTTCGGTCACTTCTTTGGCTCTCTATCCATCTCCGTATCGAATACAAACTCTGTTTACTCACCAGTGTATCCAAGGAAATGCTCCACAATATCTTAAAAAACTCCTTATATTACAATTCACTACAAGAAACCTCCGTTTTACAAATACCTACCGCCTTCGCCCCCCTGTGACCAAACTTCATACAATGGGAGACCGAGGCTTTGCAGCTGCTGCTCCACGGCTCTGGAATGCCCTACCAGAGAGCCTGAGAACACAGCAGATTGTGGGCTGTTTTAAAAAAACAGCTAAAGACTTTTCTATTTAGAAAGCTACTGTAAAGTGTCCCTATAAATAAAATGCATTATTATTATTAAATCCACACAATTTCAAAGAATTCACAAACTTTTTCTCGCAACTGCACATAACATATTTAAATCCACTTAATCAACTCTAAGTCATAGTTGTCAAAGTCTATCCCAGCAGTATCAGACATAAGGCATGTCAGTCATCAGTTTATTAGAGGGCTCATTCAAACACACTGACTCAGTAAAACCTGGATTGGAATTGCCAGGATGAACAGACTGTATGTCTAAAAGGGACATGGGACAAAAATCTAGATAGCCAGAGAAGCAACCCAGTGTAGAACACAAGTGGTTCATGCAAACTCCATATAGACAACAACTGAGCCTGGGATTCAAACCCAGGGCACTGGATCTGTGAGGCAGCAGCACAAATAATTGAGCCACAGTGAGTAATCTGTAACAACAGCAGTCACACTCTGATGGTGGCAAGTTACACACTCCGGCTGGAACAAATTTGTGGAAACAAAAAGTCGAGGGGAGGCCTTTGTTACGCCGATCTGGGATCAAGTGCTCACCCATGTCATGTATACCAGCAATGAGGTCTTCATTCGGCAACATGCATACCTGCTATGACCTCAAAAGAGAGCCATTATTAAAGAGAATGTAAAAAGAACCAAACAACAGGAAACCCTCACCTCAAATAAATGTTAAGTGTTGTAATTGGTGGCACCCTTGTGGTTTGTAGAGGGAAACTTTTTTTCAGTTATTATTATTATTTTTTTAAATATACAAGAAAAAAGTCAGAGAGACACAATGATAAAACACATTGAAGAAACACAAATGACACTTTATATAGCCCTGCTACAATGTCACTCTTTATAAACATTATGCCACACTTTATTTGTGTACTGTGGCTTTACTGTCACAAGTATGCAGTAAGCAACTGAATCACTGAAATGTAAAATTGCAATGCAAGAAAAAGCTTGTATCTGGCACCCAAGTCATACAACTAGTCGATATGTGGGTTGATTCTAAAGTAGTGTTTTGATTTCATTTATGTTTTGCCAGTCTTTATCTCGTGTCCCTTTGTATACAGTATATATGTTAAGCTGAGATGTGATTATACAAAAACACTGCTCTAGAATTTTTGCTGTTACAGAGTCACCCATTTTGTTGATGCTTAGGACTGACTCAAGTGTTTTATAACCATTTCATTTTGTATTTCACATTTAGGGAAAATGTTTTTAAGGAAACCCTGTTCTGCTTCTTTAATTAAACAATATTCTATCTAGAAAGGGTTTTTCTTAATTACTAGTTAAGATCATATGCCCTAATACATTTTTCTATTTTTAGATAGCATTGTATTACTGAAATGTGTCTGAACATTACACAGCAATGGTTTGGGATGTGAACTGCACCATCATGGCAATTATGGATGTTGCATGCTGCAAGTGTTTTAGAGTGACTTCAAAAGTGCAAATTCGTAATGACTAAAATCACATTATTGACATTAGAGTTAAAACAAAATTGTTTGGGTAATTGGAATCTCTACAACCTTACATAGGTTATGTACATGAAAACATTAGAAGAGCATGGAACAAATTTTGCAATTACACAAAACATAATTCATTTGACAGATAAGAGGAGACCATTCCATCAAGTCTGGTTAGTTTGTCTCAATATACTTTTTAAAAGATGTCAAGGTTTCCAATTTCAGTAATCTGTACCAGATTCCTCTGAATGTTTGTGAAGATAAGTTCTTCCTGGATTCTGGCTTAAATATCACAATTTAATTGAATGACTTATTCTGGATGAACTAAATCAATGGCATTGACAATTAGCATTCTCCTGCACTCAGCATTCTTTGCTCAAGAATAGAAGTTTAAATCCCTTAGTCTATTAAAGTAGGACATGCTTTTTAGTCCTAGGATGAACTTGGCTGCTTTCCTCCATGCACTTTCTAGTGCTGTAAAGTATTTTTGTAACATTACCAAAATTGCATATTGTACTCCGGATGCAATCTCACTAGTGCATTATATAGTAGTTTTCAGAGTATACCCTAACAGTTTATAATTATAATTTATTAATTACTTCTGCACATTTCCAGGACTTTGAGAATGTTGCGTCTACATAAACCCCCTAAGCAATTTTGAGGGGTTGCTTCCTGTATGACAGTGTCATCCATCTTTTATTTATAATTAATTATTCTTTGTCCTACATCCATCCATCCATCCATTTACCAACCCGCTGAATCCGAACACAGGGTCACGGGGGTCTGCTGGAGCCAATCCCAGCCAACACAGGGCACAAGGCAGGAACCAATTCCGGGCAGGGTGCCAACCCACCGCAGGACACACACAAACACACCCACACACCAAGCACACACTTGGGCCAATTTAGAATCGCCAATCCACCTAACCTGCATGTCTTTGAAAGGAAACCGGAGCGCCCGGAGGAAACCCACGCAGACACGGGGAGAACATGCAAACTCCACGCCGGGAGGACCCGGGAAGCGAACCCAGGTCCCCAGGTCTCCCAACTGCGAGGCAGCAGCGCTACCCACTGCGCCACCGTGCTGCCCCTCTTTGTCCTACATATAGTACTTTCCACGATTCTACATTAAACCACATTTTCAAAGTTTTAGCCAATTTTGAAGATTATCCAGAACTTCTTGAATTGTGTTTGCTCCCTCCTAAGCATCTGCTATCCTTCCAATTATTTCATTTCAAATTTCACAGTCTTACTGACTATATTAGTATTTATGTCATTCATATTTATTAGATATGGTAACGGTACAAGCACAGACCCTTGGGGACGTCCAGTGTCCTCAGCCCATGCTGAGCAATCTCATCATGTCAATACTCTGTCTTCACCTGAATAACCAACTTGAAATCCAAGTTTGAAAGTTGCCACCGACTCTGATGTCTCGTAGTTTCAAAATTAGTCTTCCATGTAGAACTTCTTTAAAAGCTTTTTGAAAGTCTAAGTCAACTACAGTATGTCATGTGATTTGTTTTTTGTTTACTACTCCCAGAATCAGCCTAGTCTCTGTTCTCTGGACTTTGTCTAGCGCTGTTATGTATACATATTTTTGTAATATGAAGACCAAAACTAAATACGGTACCCCAGACGAGGTCTCACTAGTGTATTATATAACTTAAGCATAACTTCTACTGACGTATACTCTACACCTCATGCTGTATAACCTAACATTCTGTTAGCTTTCTTGGTTGCTTCTGTGTACCCTCTGGATGTACACAGTGATGAGTCCACTGTGACTCCTAAGTTTTCCTACTTTCAAGTTTAATACCCCCATTGTTCATTCAAGTCTAACATTTTTTTCACTTCCGACATGTAATGCCTTACATTTATTTATGTAAATTTCCTCTGCCACAGATTTTCACAATCCTGTATGCTGTCCAAGTCCTTCAGTAACAATTTTGCAGATTGTACATTACCTACCTTTCCACCTAGTTTGGTATTATCTGCAAACTTATATAGATTTTATTCTTATCCAGACACTTTATGTACATTAAAAAGAGCAGCTGCTCCGGCACTCATCCCTGAGGGGCACCACTGTTATCATTACTTAATTCTGAAAAAGTTCCCCTCACCATAACCCTTTGCTTCCTGTGTTTGAGCCAACTTTGTCCCCACCTGCAGACTGTGTCCTGAATTTCCACTTCTTAGAGTTTGATCATTAACCTTTCATATGGTATCTTATCAAAAGCAAGATAAATATCATATGAACATCTTTACATTCTTTTGTTGCTTTCTCATAGAATTCCAGGATATTAGTGAAACATGACCTTCCTTTTCTGAAGCAGTGTTGAGTATCTGCTAACACTCTTGTTCTTGCCATGTGCTGATCAATGTTTTCCTTAATAATTGCTTACTGGCCTTAATTGTTTGGTCACCCTGATCACCCTTTTCACACAGAAAGACACAACATGTAATTTATGGATTTTGTAAGCTTTTGTGTCTTACTCTAATAATAATGAACTATTTATGTTTCCTTACACTCACTACATCATTCTGCTGGTTTTTATTATTAGAAATGTATTAATTATGTTTATCTCATGCTGTTTTGCAAAAAGTTTAAAAACACTGCATTTGTGGCTTGTAATAATTAATCAATTAGTCTGCCAATAATGTGGCTTAATGGCGCAGACTGACAAAGAAAGGGCTGACAAAACGCTGGCTGCTGGACAGCATGTGTACCAAACACCTGTTGTCTAAAAATGCCTGGCAGCTCACTCACTACTTGTAAGCCACTAAATAGGCAGCCAGTTAATCGATCCCTAAATGTCAAAACCCAGGCAAGTTGCTACACGTTTACCCAGTAATAAAGTAATATACAATTGAGAGCAAGTCATTTTTGGTGTGCATTTCTGTAATGTGTACTCAATTACAGTTGTGACGCTGCATAGGAAAAGCATGGTCTCCATGAAGGCTAGTGTTCCTTTTAATATTTGCATCACATCCAGTGTATTACTAACAGCCTCTCCTGTTTATCACAATTGCAGTTGTGGTACATAAAGCAAACAATGGGAGAGCTTTTCAAACAAAACATCACACCATGCTAGCTATATTTTTATTTTGCTTCTCTTCATCAGAGTAAGCACTCATTATTAAGTTACACATTGGAGAGTTACAGTATTTTAGGTGAAAAGAGCAAAAGTACCCAATAAACAAGGCCAAGAAAAACTTGGGGAATATTGTTGTCTCAGTTATCAAAATCTGAAAGGTTAAGTATTAATGATCCCTTACAGTAATCTCTAGGTGAGAGTTTGATCCTTGACACCAGACAGAGCTGACCATGTTTTGCTTATTACCAGATTTCCTTTTTACTGCGCTAAAATCAGGCAACTGCAAAGGGCGTTATTCTTGATTATTTTCAAACCTCTATGGACGGTGACATCTCCTAGGGACAACTGGCAGGCCTCCCAAGGTGGATCTGCCAAATTATACTTCCAGCATCTTCCTGAAAAAAGAGTGGAACAGGATTTGAAGTATATGGAGTCTTTGAATGCTGTTTATAATGGCTTCCCTTTACCTACCAGCTCCTTTTACACAGGAAGGTTAAACTGAACTGGGACCACTTAATATACTGTACATGTGTGATGGATACCCGAGCACCAGCAAGCCCAAACTACAACACAAACACACAAGCACAGTCCTGGGTTCAAATAAAGGTAGATTTATTAGTCAAATCACCTCAAATATATCACACAAGCACAAAACACAGGTTTTCAATCCACAATACTTCCTTCCTACCACACTAACTTCCTTCACTCATGCGTTGCTTCACTACCTCCCAGCTCCGACTCTCCTGGATAAAGGAGTGCGGTCCCTTTTATTAAAGACCCGGGAGTTCTTCTGGTGCCAGGGCGATTGTCTGATGGAAGCATTTCCAGAAGCCCATTATAGCAGGGAGCTTGTCTCCCTGCAATATATATTACCAGTAACGGTGCACTGCATGATAACATGCAGTGAATACACTTGACTTGAGGATTCATAGTTTTCATACTCTTTCTCTGTACGTTTAGCATTTGTTTGCTCAGAGGTTGATGCGCTTGCTGCTTCCTGAGCAGCTCTTCTTTTCTTCACCCTAGTGGCCCGCTTCTTCTCTTCTTTTGTCGGCATCTTTTCACATTAAAACTGATTTAGTGTTTGTCTTCAATTACTTAGTACATTTTCCTTAATTTTTCACTTAAGCTGGCACTTAAGTCTTCAATCTGCCACAAGAATGATTTAAGATATGAAGAAGTAGGGGGAGTGATGGCGAAGGTGGTAGAAAATGAGAACGACGCCCGTATGCATGCGCTGCACGGCCACCCTACTGGCTGCTGCCAAGAGTTGATTCTACAATAAAATAAAAAGAGGAATAACCTTGGGGGTCAATCATCAACCCCAAAAGCAGATAGTAGACATCACGTAGTATATGTGTACCAAATTTCAGGTCAATAGGTCAAACGGTTTGCGATCTACAGGTGATTTTTAAATCCTGGACAGACAAACAAACAGCCAAGGTAGTGTATTATATAAGAAGATACTCTTGCTTCTTGTTATAATTCCCCAGCATGCACTGCACTTCTGTTCAGCTTGCCAGGACTTTACCCTAGAAGCAAAGCAAAAGGCCTATAATCTGAACAGTTTAAAGTACCTCCTATACACGTTTCATTGCCATAACAACATTTTCCCTTTGTTTTTGCTTACTGTTCCAGGGAGCAAGTTATGGATCTAAACTGTCAGTCCATAGTAGGAGAACAAATTATCTAGTGAAATGTTTTATTATTATTCAGTTAGAGAATACATTGTTTTCCTAGATGGGTTGTGTTAAGTGATATTGTCCATTATCATATTTTTTCTAAATTAATTTGTTAGTAAAAATATAGAGTAATTTGTGTAGATGTTTATCCTATGATGGATTAGCATGCCACCTTGCTCAGGTTCCTGCCTTATGCCTGTTGCTTGATTTCTGTTGGATTAAGCAAGTAATGAAAATAGATGGATGGTATGATGCTATTCATTCATCTATCTTTACAGCTGTCACCCAGACTCTTCTAGCTGCCACATTCCGTTGGAGCTGTCTTTGTTCCTGAAAGACAAATTGCAAACATCACGATCAAGTGGCCCTACAGCTGGCCTGGGTACATAGGGGAAGCCAATAACAGAATTACTTGAACAGACTGTGCCCATCTGTTACTCAAACTGAGATTGTCCAAAGCGAAGCTTTTCACCTTTCTCAAGGGTCAATAAACTTTCAGTTAAGTGTGTGGTGCCTGCTATCTGTGTCTTTTCTAACCACTGAAAATGACAGTTATAAAAACAGTGTTGGCTTATTTTTCCCAATGGCAGAGGCTGAATATGCAGACACTAAAATGCTGTGAACACTATGGGTTGATTTATCATGTGAATTTTTCAGCCTGGAGAGTGCTTTAGCTAGGAGCCTGCCATTCCTTATCAACAAATGCTTTGATCCTTATGTAAGACAGTGTTTCTTTATTTTTATCTGCGGTTCCAAAAAGACATTAGCACTATGTTTTGCTCTTAAACAGTGTGGAATATGACCCGGACACAGACAGGCAGACACGCTCATGTCACCCCACACACATTTATTTAGGGCCTCCATCACAATACACAAAGTTCAAATATCCATGTTGCTCACACAAGCCCCCAATACCCCACAGTCCAGGCCAATCAATAATGCCACTTTCTTCAGACCGCCTCCTTCTCTCCTCCAGCAACCTTGTCCTCTCTTCCACCCGACTCAAGTCCATCTCTGAAGGGAGGCGGCCCCTTTAAATAAGTACCCGGATGTGCTCCAGGTGTGTTCCCGGCAATCTCCCACCGACACGCCCCATTGTGGCGGAAGTGCCGGCTGTCTCCCCGGAAGCACTCCGGGTGTCCCTGTTCCTCTTCCCCCCAGCACTTCCTGGTGTGGCGGAAGTGCTGTGGTCCAGAGTCCTCCAGGTATTGGGGTCCTCCTGTCATCAGGGCACCCCCTGGCGGTGGCCACGGGCCCCTACAGGGTAGAGCTTCCAAGCTCTGTACCTGTGGCCCCCAATACAGCCAGGGAGGATGCCCCCTCGTGTCCTGGAGGAGGCACAAGCCCTCCTCCACTCCTCCTGGGCGTCCCGGCCGGGCATGAACGCCCACCAGGCACCAAAACAGCATGGTGCCTAATTGACACATTCTGTTGAGTAGCTTCAATATACATTTTGATTTTCAAAGTGCATTTTTAAAAGGCACAGTAGCACAGTGTTATCATCTCTCAATAAGGAGGCCAGGGTTCACATCCTGGGTCCTCCCTGCGTGGCTTTTGCATGTTCTTCTTGTATCTGTGTGGGTTTCCTTCCACCTGTTCAAAAACATGCAGGTTAGGTGAATTGGCGATGCTAAACATGCTGTTGTGTATGTGTGGATTTATACTTTGGCAAGGACATGGAAATTTTTATTATATTTGTATAGGAAACTGAAAATGCAACGGTCTTTACAAATGAATAAGAAAATATGTATAAAAAATTATGCACACCCTGTGATGGACTGGCACCCTGTCCAGGTTTGTTTCTTACCTTGGGCCTTATGCTAGATGGGGTAGGCTCTGGCATCTCCCAAGACCCTGGTCTGGATTAAGCAGGTTGCAAAATGAAGTGACATTTAAAAAAAATTGGGGACCCATAATTAAATGCAGAAGCTGTTCAGCTCCCAGCTAAAGTAATAATTAAACACTTCTTTGTTTAAATAAATGATATCTACAAAATTCTTACTTAAAATCACTGTTCATCCAGCTGTCATCTGCTTATTTTGGTTCAGGTCTACAGGGGCTGACAACAATGAACGCAAGAATAGGACACTCATCAGTCAGAGTGTACTCAGTCATAGAGAGCCAAGATTATAGTTGCAGGTGAACGTGTTCGACCTGCCCCTGTAGGAGAAAACCCACAGCATTAGGAGAAAAACCCTTCGAGATATATTGTGTGGAGGAGATGCAGATGCCACCACACTTGTATGGCCCAGATTCAGATTCAAACACCAACCTTTGGAGATGTGAGTTGGCAGAATTAACTGCTACGCCACTCTCATTGCTGTATTCTGTATAGTACATTTGTTTTAATACAGTATCTGTTCTTTTTTTAAAGAGATCAAGTGAGCTGATTACATAAAATACATATTATTTGAGTTCACAAGGATTTCTCTTTAGCTCCATTAAACAAGAGTTTGTTTCTCATGCCACAGACAGAAGTAACAAAGCAAATCAGAAAATGAGCACACTTACATTTGCTGCATGCAGAATATTTGTCACGTCTGTTGTGCAGGTCATAGTGTGATTCTCCAGATAAATTTGTTAGGTATAAGTGCAAAGGATGGTGGACCATAATAAGTAAACTGAATTGATGGGGAAAAGGCTGATTTTAATAATTAAAATTATTTGTGTTTAAAATCTGAAACTTTCTGTTCTCATGGCTTTTTTAAGTTACGAAAGGCATGTTCCATAAAAGAATAAAAAGATATATAAGATTATAGCTTATATTTTTTTCAATTTTCACATTGTGTTGTAGGAATGACAACTCCGTGAAACAAGAAAATTTGGAATGGATTGTCCAGTTTATTGTCCGAAGGCACTAAGTAAAATCAAAAGGCAATGCTCTTTGTCCTGTAATCTTCCCATTATGCTGATTCATCCATATAAGAGCACCGAAAAAAGGAAAAGGCACATAAAAAAGTATTCAAACGCAAGCAAAGCACGAAACACATTGCACACGAAACTAGACCCAAAAAAAAAAAAAAAAAAAAAAAAAAAGAGGCTCGCGCACAACAGCAAGGCACCTCCCCCCCCCTACAGGCACCGGACGGGACACACACCAAGAGGGGGATTCAACAAGCCCATAGAACACAAAAAAAAAGAACACAAAACCACCCCACAGACCCTACAAGCAAGGGACGGGACACACACAAAGAGGGGGATTCAACAACACACAGGAACACAAAAAGAAAGAAGACGCTCGCGCGACAACAATCCTCAATCCCCCCCCACCCCCACCCCCCCCCACACACACACATCCATAAGAAGTGACACCCAAAGCCACATATTCTAAAGTGAACGTCAACACCTTCACACTAGACAGCATAGGTGTCAGCATAGGTGGATCTCCTTACAATAAAGCACTATTAACTGTTCAACTGCAGAAAAGGAAACATATTAACAGTGACTGCGATCCTCCTTATTACTTATCCATATTTCGCATGCTGAGAAAGAAACAAGTCATGAATACACGGTCACGGGTACAAAACGAAAAGGAAATGATAACAGGAACAAACACACGAACACGAAAGAAACAACAAAATAGACGGCTATGCAGCATAGGTGGATCTCATTACAATAAGGCACTATTAACCATTCAACCGCAGAAAAGTCTCCATATTAACAGTGAGTGCAATACTCCTTATTACTTATCCATATTTCTAAAAGTAAAAATGTCTCGACTCCAAAAACGCAAAGCTCAACTAAAGCTTCTAACTAACGATGTACCTAAAAGTAAAAACTTTATGAACTGCATTAGATCCTACAATAGTTCATTTGCTTTTGCATCTACCGGAGTAAATATCAGGCCACCAAAAGGCAATGGCCCATACTGCTTTCGCATATGTGCACAAATACTGCATCGCATTGGAACAGTGCACCCTGAAACGAATCAACAACGCAAATATGCACAAATCTACATCCTAGATCCACATGACGCAAACTATCAATCAAAGTGCTGCATCGCAACAGGCACGGATTCAAAACGAAACACCTCCCGTCTCAGACATACGTTAATGGCAGCGAAGGCTACAACGGGCTTCTCACACAGCACAGGCAAATCGATTACAGCTCCAAAACAACACGTCCCAAATACTACACATGCAACAACGCGCCTCTCAAACGGCACAAGCAAAACATACACCAGGAAAATTCATTCGGATTAATGAATGTCATTTGCAATCATTGTCATTCAGTTCACTTCCCTGAAGAAACAACTGGCAATACAAGTTATGCATTTACACGTTGTTGTCAAAAGGGTCAAATTAGACTGCCTTCTTTACATTCATATACTGAATATCTACAGAAGCTTATAACTGACGATGTACCTGAAAGTGAAATCTTTATCAACTACATTAGATCCTACAAATCGGTATTCACTATGAACATTAACGGTGGCACTGCACGTGACATCCGTCTTGAAAAAATGTTGTTTATTGATGAATGTTCAATGGCATGAAGTCACTTACTCAACACCATTCATAAACTTCTACAAACGTTTAGGAATAATAATATTCGATTTGGAGGAAAGGTACTTTTATGAGGAGGAGATTTTAGACAGTGATTAGCTATTCTTGCAGATGCCATGCACTCAGCTATTGTTCAGTGCACCTTAAAATACGCAGACAATTGGCATTGCTTTCAAAAGATACAGTTAGTAAAAAAGATACGATGTCCAGAACCAGATCATAACAATTGCTTATTACAACTGGGAGATGGTACACTCACCAATACAGATGGACTTCACCCACATATTATTACAATTCCTCAAGCCTTTATCTGCGACGACTTAGTTACAGAGACATTTGGAACAGCAATCTCATTAGACCAAATGCCCCTTTTAACACAACACACTATATTATGTCCAAAAAATATTAATGTGGAAAACATTAATACCCAAGTCATTCCATTGCTTCCTGGAGAGACACAACTCTTTCTAAGCTCTGACAAACTTGACTCTGATCACAACAATAACCATCTTAAATGACCTTACAAGTTCTGAGCTGGAATTACCTTTTACACTTAAACGGCGTGTACAAAGAAATTTTCAAATAAACCTTTACACTGTGCCACACACTTTATTGTTTGCTTTCTATTTGCATCATCTACACCGTCACACTATTCTATATCTCATTCATACATCACGCTCTTTGTCATTCCCAACACCAGGGGTTGGCGAGCGAAGCGAGCAGGGGGCGGAGCCCCCTAGTAACTTAAAGAAATGAGGCTGATTAGCCAAGTTCACTGTGGTAGTGGAGCTCCATCTGGCGGGTTGCTCATGTCGATAATGACTCCTTCTTCCAGGCGGCTCAAGGGTTTTATTGAGGCTGAACAGGAAGGGGCAGAGTCAGGTGTCCTTACTGAAAGGCTTCTCAGAACTGTGAGGAAAGGAGGAGATCAAAGTGTTTGTGATCATGCCCCCTCCAGTCCCTTCAGATTATGACATACCCTGACAGAGCCTGTGAGGAGGTCCTCCAATGCACATGCGTGACAACATATAATTTAATAATCTAGTGTGCATATTTTGACAAAGTGTAACTGCTGCTGAATTCATTCATTCAAGTCCCAGTTTCAATTAAAGATTTGTATGTCCCAAAATACTTTTCAAGCAGTCTTCTTCAGACCACAATAGTGTTATTCATTTTAGTTTTTTACTTTTACACTATCTCTGTAAGTTTATACTTATGGTACAATTGGTTAGATTTCTTTTGGTTTTTCAATTGGACGACAGGCAGGTCAAGTGACATGCTTATGGCCACATAGTGTCAGTAGTGGGATTTGAACCCACAACTTTTTTCTCCACTGTTCTCCAGGAAAGCTTTGTGCTCCTTCTCTTCTGACTCCAACTCTCCTGGGTGAAGCTGATTGAATTTTATGCTGGACCCAGGAACCTGGTTACCAGTAGGCCTGCCAATCTGGACTAAAACTCCCAGGCAACCCTGCAGGTGTGTACTGTACATGGAGTGGTCCACCATGTTGGAGAAGGACATTGCCCTGGGAGCCAATCTCCTTCCATCCTTCCATTATAAAATTATCCCGACCAGAAGAGGGCAGGCCCACCATCAAAGATGGGATTCCTATCCATTCTTGGAAACCATTCATTATAAAGGGCTTATCTTTATATTTCAGCTGGAATGCCAGATAATCCATGTTCTCTATTAAAATCAATTAATTTATTTTTAACCTGCTATGTCCAATTTACAATTTATTAACTACTGCACTTTTTTTTTTGTCGTATTGGGTGTACATAACATAATGCTTGACTGGCTTGTTGAGTTTCTGTCTGTTTCAATTAAAATCTCCCTGCCTTATTTTCTAGAAACTTTGCTACACAATATCGGATCATGCAGCACAGAAAATCTGTTACATTTTTAATCTGTATGATCTTGATACATTTGAAAACTGCTAAACCTAATATCGGTTGGCTTCCATGTAAAGCCATGCTCTATCAATGGTATTTTTATAAATAATAAAAAAAAAAATAGCATCAGGAGCCAGCCTGAGGCAGTTGAGTAGACTTAACAGACTGAAGGGAAGCCGTACAGTTTCCAGTCTTGTAATTCTGTGCTAATCCCTTGAGCAATTAACTCTATACACTCCTCATGTGATAGAGTCCCTAGTGCTACTGCTGCATAGTAATAGTGTGATTTTTTTTCTGAATGTGCGAAAAAAGAGGATGTGGAGAAATAAGTGGCAAAGTATTAAAGTAGTAGTACTAGAGTGTTAATGGACGCTTTTGGCAGGGTGTGTTAAAGTGTTCAGTGGCCATGGACTGCTGAGAGTGATGTAAATGTTAAATTCTGATTTCTTTGTAAGAAATGTATCATTCAGAAGTTTAACCCATCTTGACCTGGGCAGCCACAAGATGTAAATCTGATCAGAATGCAAACAAAGAGAATATGGCAGACACTTGACATGCAAGTGATTCGATCCAGTCCTCCATTCATTTACTGTTTTTAACTGCTTTCTCCATTCCAAAGTTGTGAGAAGCTACTGTATATCCAATTGATTTAATGCTGGTGTTATATGTGGATGAAAGGCTAGTCTATCACACGACAAAGCAGTCTCATATCAAACCCATTTGATTATTATTATTATTATTTATTCGGCTAACAGACAAGATCCCAGTAAGAGTAGGTCTGCACCAGGGATCCTTATCTTTTTGATCTGGTTGTAGATGTGTTGAGTCATGGAATAAAAGACCAATCCCCATGGTGCAGGCTTTTTGCTGCTGACACTGTGCTGTGTAGTACCAGAAAACAGGAAATGGAGAGGAAGTTTGCAAGAATAGAGAAGGGCATTGGAAGATAGAGGAATAAAGATAAATAGGTAGAACTCAGAACATTTGAGGTTTAATGATGGTCAGGGTTCAGAAGTTAGCTTGCAGGGAGAGCTATTGAAAAGAGTGGATACATTTTAAATATCTAGGATCAGTGGTAGCCCAAGATGGAAAATTAGATGCAGAGATAACCCATAGAGTACAGTGTAGTTGGAACAGTTAGAAGAAATTATCAGTAGTATTGTGTGATTGAAGAATTAAGGCAAAGGCTAAAAGTAAGGGTTTTAAGTCCATGGTGGGACCAGCAATGATGTGTGGTACTGAGACATGGGCAGTAAAGGGAGTGCAAGAGAAGACGTTAGATGTGACAGAAATGAGAATGTTGAGATAGATGTGTGGACAGAATAAGAAATGAGAATCTAAGAAAGTACAGGAAAGTAATTTGAAGTGGTATGGACATGCGATGAGGAGAGACAATGAATATGTGGGCAAAAAAGTGATGAGAATGGAAGAACAGAGGAAAAGAAAGTGATTGAGGCCAAAATAGGGGTGGATGAATAAAGTAAAAGAAGATTTGAAGGAAAAGGGTCTGACTGGGGAGGAGGTGCAGGGCTGAGCTGTGTGGAGAAGGTTGATCAAGCACATTGACCCCTTGCTTCCTTATAAGAGGCATTAGCTCTCTGGAAATGTGTTCTTTTCAATTGCAGCGTTTTAATTAACCTGAATTTAAATAAAAAAGGTATTATCCCTCCTCAGCATGCAATATGACGGTTAAAAAATTACATGAGAACAGAAGGATAAGCTAGCTCTTTACTGACGGGTTCACGCGGTATTACAGACGGGAAGCTTATGACAGACATATCAAGTCGTGGGAAGCTTGATCTGTGCAGTCCGTCATCTTTCGTCGCCACGCTGAAAGGATTTTCACTGGACAGAAGACATAATCTTCTACCCGGCCTCGGACGGAAGACATACTCTTCCACCCGGAAGCTTCAAAGTGTTGGCCGTAGGTGACCATTCTTATATACTGGTTGCTCCATGTGCAGGCTCTTGGCTCCGATCCAAACAAGGACATGACAGTACTCAAACCCCACCTTCAAACATACAGGAATAGCACAATGCCTACATACAGTTCTTATCCTCCCAATAAGGAAAGGTTTTTTGTGCTGACAGAAGACAGAAATATACTAGTCTGTCTTTAGGCTGACTGTTCAATTCTCCAGCTGTCTGTAGCTCTCTATAGTCCTGTGCTTGGCTCGGCAATTCTGCTGATGCTATGCCCCTCTGTACCTGTATGAATGAATCCATAACAGTGGACGCAGAGAACAGTGACATTAAACTTAAATAAAAAAAAAACACATAGTATAACACCCCTCATATAATGAAGAAGAAGCTGTCACCTTTATCCAAGGCAACTTTCAACATTTGAGATACAATTGGTTATATTTCTTTTATTCTTTCCAGTTGGAATATAGACAGGTGACATGACTTACACAGTGTTAGTAGCAGGATTTGAACCCACCATCTCAGGGTTTGAAATCCAAAGTCCAAAGCCTTAACCACATTTCCATCCATCTACTTTCTAACCCAGTTATCCAATTCAGAGTCATAAAAAGCCAGAGCCTATGCCAGCACAATTAGTTTACAAAGTGGAAACCAACCCTGAACTGAGTGCCAGTCCAATGTACAGTAGAAGACACTCATGCACAAACCCTCACTTACAATGGGATAACTCAGAGTCACAAATTAACTTAACTTTCATGTGATTGGAATGTACAGTATATGAAAATTAGAGAAAAATGTCAAAAATCCACACTAACAAAAATAAAATATCTACATGTATACAGGGAAAGAAATCCAGCATCCAGGAGCTGGCAGACAACAAGCCTAAATGATGCACCACTATGTCATCATTAATAAGTGCTTCATCTAAATCTTTAGAATAGTTTTGATTTTAGAGCACATTTTAACTGATCCTTTTGCTTTGCTAACCACACCAGTGTGACACCAGAGAACTTCCTCTATTTGCTCACAAGTACCCAAAACACAGCTGACTTTCTGAAGAAAAGTTAAGTACCACAAGTGAACAGAAGAATTTGCTTCTTTAGTTTCATTATAAACACACTTACATGACAAGTATAGTGCAATACAAGACTAACTTCCATTTTGGCTAATCTCTGTCTGGCAAAAAGACTTCTGCATTTTCCACCAGCAGTTATGCTAAGCTGGAGCCCTGTAAGGCACCCAAGAGCTTCACCAATGTTACTTATTCTTGTATTTTACAGAATGCTCAAAATGTCATTATGTAATATGGGCAGATTTAATCATGGCAACAGTTTACCAGCCATTTTCAAGGAAGGGGGTGAATTTGTGCCCCTTATACCAGAAACTGTTGCACATTATCATTTTATCCTTTATGGCCAAGAAAGGTTAATTCCTGTCTGCTGAAATATTTTATTGATTCTATAAGTCTCATTAGATAACGCCAGGAATCCTAATACAGTTAGCATGAACATAGGACCACAGGGTCTATTGGCCTGGTCTCACACAAATAGTCTTGGATATCTTGAATATAAACATGATATTCTAAATCTTCCAAGTCTTTGCAGTTTTTAATCCATCTGTGATAAAAACACCATACAGTTTCTTGGCTAGGATTGATTTCTTCATATGAAGTTCTTTAGCACCATGGAAACACAACACTTTTTAATTCTGAGCAAAAGAAGGGTTGTGTACTGCATAGAACACCTCACCTGCTAAGGCAATACTCGTTTGAACATTTTTGCTCAGGTATGAATTTTGGCTTAAGTGCAGTGCTGGCACCACCATTAATACAAATTAGGCATTCACCTAGGGTGCAGATCATAAAGGGGGAGAGGGAGGACCAAGTCACATGGGTTAACATTTAAACAGTCGGCTGGTGCACTAATAAGCTTGGACTAGGGCACAAAATAACCTTGCACTGGCACAGCTTAAGTGGTTTATCTTGACTTACTGTATTGGCCCCATCATGCTCTGTGCTGCTACACTTAGCTGCCAGTTCAACTGCTGCACATTTAATCTCTAAACTTCTGGATGTCTGGCTGGCACCAGCTTTGAAACATCATCATCAGCATGTTATCTTCCTTCCATGGACATTTTTATATTGTTTGCCATTGTACAGCACTGGTCTCTGTTTGGTTCCGTTATATCAAATGTCTTTTCTTTCATTCTGAATAAAAACATTACATTACATTTTTTTTTTTCAGCCATTATTACAAACATATGGAAAATAATACATTAAAACAATACCATTTTTGTGGTGGAGTATTCTTTTCATTTGTTTTACATCTGTTCATTTTTTAACACAATTTATGCATAGTTTGGACAGATTTTGCTTCAAAGTAACTGGTTTGTGAAACATGGTGAACAAAAGCTCAGTGAAAAAATATTTCAACAAATAATCCGGATGAGTTAGGTTTAGCGGTCTGAGTTTAAGGTGTTGAATCCATAAAGAGCCCCAGAGATGCCAGTTTAGTACAAATTAGATCCACTATCAAGTTGAGAAAAACAGTAACAATTTCAATATTCTGAAAAGTCACGCTAGCTTTATTTGTAATGATATGCAAAGTGTAACTAGTTTGAAAAAAGCATGTCCGGAAAAGTCACTTTGTGAAAAATGTGTTCAAACAAATGCACACTTGTGTAAAGACTGTGCATCCTGCTGGATTATCATCAGACTCCTCATTTAAGATTAGCCTAAACATTTACTTATCTTTACTGTCTGTCATTAGCTTTTCTGAGGGTAGCTATATGACAGTGTTTTAAATCATTTTTGTTTGCTTTTTAATAATGCAGTTATATATCATACTGTTAAATAAGGTACACAGTTAAGTTGATCTACTGCAGTTTTTTTTATTAACTTCTGGTTATGAGCAACATTCAGTATATCTTTTTAGTTTAGTGAATGAATAAATTATGCCAGAGTAGTTTAAATAAATGTGTCACTTTAATAAATAAATTTTAAGTGTGTTCGGCAATGCATAAAAAGTGCAGTTTATTACATATGAAGAGATAATTACATTGCGCAAAAGTAAGTAGCAGTTAAAGCAGTGATGCCAGAAGGTGGGTAGGTTAAGTTAAGGCAATTCAAAGGGCTTCTGACTGACAGGGGCCCTTTAAAATGGAAACATTTTTTTATCAGTTTTTATTAACCGTTTATTGCAATTATATTTAAAAGAATAAATTACTTACAATATAGAAACTAATGGTTTTTGCCAAAAGTAGCCATCCAAGCAGTCTAAACATTGTATTTCCACCCTCTCTTTTAGCCAGAATGGTACACGAACTTAGATAGATAGATAGATAGATAGATAGATAGATAGATAGATAGATAGATAGATAGATAGATAGATAGATAGATAGATAGATAGATAGATAGATAGATAGATAGATAGATAGATACTTTATTAATCCCAAGGGGAAAATCACATACTCCAGTAGCAGCATACTGATAAAGACAATATTAAATTAAAGAGTGATAACAATGCAGGTATACAGACAGTCAATAACTTTGAATAATGTTAACGTTTACCCAAACCGCAACTCCCCGGGTGGAATTGAAGAGTCCCATAGTGTGGGGGAGGAATGATCTCCTCAGTCTGTTAGTGGAGCAGGATTGTAGAGTGGTAATTCACACACTTGCTAGCCAACATTAGTTTTTTCAGTTTGCTTAAATTTAAATATTGAAGCTAAATTCTGGATTCCAGAAAAAAAAGGACAAGAAAAGTTTTAATATGAGAAGAGCTGGCGACAGTTGATCACCTAATTTTTCCTCATAGATATGTCGGTACCACTTTGGATTAGGTGTCCCTAATACGCTGTACTTACAATGTAATTACTTATATAATTGCAGACTAACCAGGTGTTATTACTACCTTGTGCTTACTGTTTAATTGCAGTGTAAAGCTTTAATTAATTACTCAGTTGTAATTGTTATTCTACAATTTTTAAAAGTATGGGTATACATAAACTGTAGAATACCAATTACGATAGAGTGCTTAACCACAGCATTACATTGTGTTACGCAGTAAATACAAGGTAATAACACCTAGTCACTCTGTAATTATACAGGTAATTACATAGTAAGTACAGCGTAAGTAGAGACACCTAATCTAAAGTGATACCGATATCTCAGTTTATTAACATTTGTCCATTCACCTTACATGGTGCAAATGAATTAGTTTACATACTCATTCAATCTAACCCAAAAACTAAAAGATGAAAAAATTCTAATAAGCAAATGGCACGGATAAGCTGTGAAGGCATATACTTATAATTAAGTTATCCTCATATAATTTGCCGTATCACAGTAAACAGAAAATTATACGTTTCTGTTGGGAGAAGGAGGAGGAGGTTGGAAGCATGTTTCTGTTGCTAATGATTTTAATGCTAGACAGATTTTAATGTTTGTTAACTAGCACTTTCCTGATAAATACTCAAAGCTGATTTTACCAAATTTAAGTTGCTTTGAAAATGTCTGCTTATTAAAACTTATGATGAAGACTAGATATTTACAGATTATTGCATTGCAACATTTAGTGCATTTAGTTTCTTAATTTGTGAGACAAGAACACAGGCAGCATCTTATTTAACTGAGTCATGGTACCTCCATTTCTAGTCTGTTGGTCTCAAGAAGCCAAAAGACATTTAGCTGAGTAAAAATAAAATAATGACTGCATTTAGATTGTTTAAGCAACTGTGGGTGATTTCATCAGGGCTTCATATGTGCATTACAGGCAGTAACACACATGCACACATTTCTTAGTGTGTTCAAGTGCTCTTTTTATTTGAAGGCTGCAGTACCCATGCAACATGCAGGGCCCTAAGCACTTCATGCTTTGCCGATTCACCGCACCACACCACAAAAGACAAAGGTGCCAGCACATGTGACTTGTAAACATTTAAGCGCTTTTTCTTGGATGATTTTATGGGTTGTTATTCTAACAAGTCCTCACTCACCCAGCTATCAGTTATAGACTAAAAATAAGGTGGCTGTACAGGTGCTTCTCTTTTATGCAGCACACCTGACTCTTATATTTAAATATAACAGGTGCCATTGTTGTTGTTTTTTTCCTGCTGACTTTTGTTCTTGATGTTGCCCCAGTTACCATAATAATAACATAAAAAATCCTGTACAAACAAGTAAAACCTAGAATTGTTAACCGTAGTTCAAATATATATTCAAATTTTGAGTTATTTTTAATTTGAACATTTAAAGCATTTTTTTGGTACTTTGAAAACCCTAGTAAATATGGGACTCATCTATAGCTATACCAACCAGCAAAGGTAAAATTAGCAAAAGCTTCAGATATGTGAATTGGGAGCAAAGTGGGGGAACAAGTCTGATTTGGTCTGGGTTCAGCAAAATCATATCCTTTCATGGAGCACAGAATCTCTAGTGGCACCCTTGGCTTCAGAGGGAACTGTTACTGAATTGTTTTGTTCATACCAGCACATCCTCAGAGGAAAAATTGCCATCACTCCATTTTTTTCATTCAATGGTTATACATGCATGAGAATTCTGTCAGCTGCCTAGTCAGAACATATTTATGAAAATGGAGAAACATGAATGGGAAAGTCCTGTTTGAGAGTACTTTGAGTACAGAACTGACATTATCAAGAGCAAGTACAGAATGTAATCAATGACACGGCAGTCAATTTTGTGGAGCTTATTTAAAGGAAAAGAACCTGATAAATTTAAAAACACTCAAAAGATGTCTATAAATAAAGAGCACACCAAGACATTCTGAACAAAATACCCACCTGCCAAAGAAAGTAAAATGAGAGGTTATGTTGATCCAGAAAACTTTAACTTTATCTCTGGTTACATCAATCTATAGAACACAAAAAAGAGAAAGTATGCTGGCACAGCTACTTCAAGTATTTATTGAATGTTAAAGATGTTGTGTGAATTACCTGTCTTCACAAGGTACTGTAAAGTACTTGGTCTAAAGTTTAAAATGCCAAAGTAAACAGACCTCGTCCTAGAAGGGTGGACTTTGTTACAACGCAAGTGAGACCAACTTTTCTGAAATGTTCAGATGATAATTTTGTATGGATGGCTGGAGCAGAAAGAGCCTTTCTGAGTCCATCATGAACCTATTTGCATGTTTCTGCAATCCATTTGCTGGTTAGGGACAGTTTGCATTTCTTCATCTTCATCATGTAGCTGTTACTAGAACTAAAATGAAACATAAGCTGATGTAGTTTCCTCAAAAAAGTACCTAATTTAAATAAATCACAAAAATAAATAATAAAATAGAAATAGTTAATAATTTATAAAAATGAAACTATACTGAACATGAAATGACAGGTGACAGTACTATAGAAAAAAACTTTATTTAAAAATTAAACTAAAATAGCTGTGCAGAAGATACTCATTTATGTAATTTATTAATTAAATCATCTTCATTAATTTCATGTAGTGGGTTCAAATCACATACAGTGGAACCTCGGTTCACGACCATAATTCATTCCAAACCTCTGGTCGTAAACCGATTTGGTCATGAACCGAAGCAATTTCCCCCATAGGATTGTATGTAAATACAATTAATCCGTTCCAGACCGTATGAACTGTATGTAAATATATTTTTTTAATGATTTTTAAGCACAAATATAGTTAATTACACCATAGAATGCACAGTGTAATAGTAAACTAATGTAAAAATATTGAATAACACTGACACAAACACCCAGGCTCCCTGCTCAGCTGCATGCGCAGGCTCTCTCTCTCTCTCTCTCTCTCAGCAGCACACGAGCCTCCCCAGCCCCCCCCCCCCCCCCCCCCCCGCCCCCCCCCCACCTCTCTCGCGATCTCTCTCTCTCGATCTCTCTCGATCTCTCTCTCTCTCTCAGCAGCACGCAAGCCCCCTCCCCCTCTGTCTCTCAGAAGCACGCCAGCCCTCTCTCTCTCTGTAACATTGCAGCAGTTCGCGCTATAGCCTTACAATCCGACCGTTGTATAAACATTTTTTTTTTAAATGAGTTTTAAGCACAGGGGGAAAAAAGGAACATTTGAACAAATACGAACTTTATTTAAAAGCCAACCAAGAAAGTAACATTGCAGGAGTTCACGCTAATAGCATTACAGCCCGATTGCTGTAAACACTCTTTTTTAAATGAGAAAAGTAACATTGCAACACTTTCTTCTTACCACTCTTCACTTGCTTAGAAGCCATGGTTAACTGCAAAAGCACACAAAAATACTGTAGAGCACAAAGAGTTCACAGGTAAAGCACGCACGTCTGACTGAGAACAATAAACAGGGAGAGGCTGAACACGTGCTTAAATACAGTAATCGGTGCGCACGAACCGGAAGGGAAATGAAATAGAGCACAAAGAGTTCACAGCGAAAGCACGCACGTCTGACAGAGAACAATACAACAGGTGCGGAAATCATCGGCGCGCACAAACCGAAAGGGAAACTGGCTTGTTCTTATACTGAGTGTGTGGTCATGAACCGAGGCAAAAGTTTGGTGAATGTTTTGGTCGAAACCGAGTTGTACGTGTACCGAGACGTTTGTGAACCGAGGTTCCACTGTACTTGTTTTGTCATCTGTGTGGATTTCAATGACAGTGATTGTGTTTGAAAATATGTTCTGAGTTCATTTGTAAATCTCATGATATGTTGACCTGCATATTTGTATGTATTTCATTTTCCAGATATGGTGGATGGTCTTTTGGACTTCCTTTGCACAAAGAGCTAAGACAGTCACTTTTTAATTCATCTCATGTGAAGACCCTAAACAAGGTAAGATAAAGAATTTGGTAGGACACATTCTTTAACAATTAACAACGTAGTTTCAGGACCAATGCCGATTCACCATTACATAACCTGACTTAATTTAAAAGAAACTTGCAAATCTCTAGAAAACTAAGCTTTACCAGATATGATATGGTTTTCATCAAACAGCTAATATGCTTCATTGTCAGCAGCCCTCTTTTTCACCTAATCTGGAACCTGACAAATCACTTACGGTATACATTTTCTTTATTTTGTAGGTCTGGTACAGCCAGCAGGGTTACCATGCAGAGCCTTCCTACTTAAACCAGATGAATAATTTTATCCTTTGGAGTCAGCTCCCTCCTGGTACAGACTGGACCCAGTTTGGTACAGTATATATATTTTTCAAATATATTTACTTTGAGGAAAATATTCTAATCATATACTGCACACTTAGAGGCATTATGAATTCCCTATTAACTACGTATTGCCCTCTGATTAGTCTGCACTCTAGCACAGTTAAAGGATAATTTTGTTATTTTTTTAATTAACACTTCTTTGTTCATGATTTTGATATTCATTTCCAACATGAAATTCTGTTCTAAAGTGAAGCATTTTTTATAATTAAAAAAAACTAGCTCTATCTTACACTTTAAAATGAAGGTGGAGAGTATTGGTATCTAAATGTGAAAACAAAAGCCCTAAAACTTAGTATTTACAGTATGTCCACTCTGAAGCAGCGGTATCAGTTTAAGAAATCGTGTGCTCTGCATTTCTGTAGCATGCTTCTGACAACAAAAGTAAACTGGAAGTAATATATTTTATCACAAATTCTTTGTACTGTTTTCTTCAGGGAAGAAAACATTTCTTGGTCACTTGAGTGCTCTCAGTGGGTGTCGTGGATGGAGTTTTTCCGTTTTCCATGGAATCTTCCCTAAATTTGGCATTCGTGCTTAATCATGTGAAAGTTTATTCTTGCCACTCTAAAAAAAAATTTAAAAAGATTGCATTATTTCACAATAAATATACTGGTATCGTTGTGCATGTGTATGCTTTGGTAGTCTAATGATGGCAAGTGAGAGTGAGGTTGAGCATGTGACTAACAAGAAATATGCAGACATTATAGGAAGGCATATAATTTTATTAAGTTTAAAGTTCAGTAGCTTTGCTGCATATGTTTTAACATGTGCACAGTGGTAGCACAGAGCTGTCATTCCTGCCTCACAACACCAGCATCTGAATGTTTTCATGTTCTCCCTGTGTATATACAGATTGAATGGTATCAGTCAATGTGGTTAACTATGGAAGATTACCTGTTTTAACACTGAATAATGGAATGTGTCAGTAATACTTGTCAGTTACTAAAAAAATGTAGTCCATGTTTTTTCCCTGGGTAAACAGCTTATTATACTGTACTAGCTGTTTAACTCCGTGCTGTAAAAAGCCTGGGGTCCTAGAAACTATTGAAATCATCAGAAAAAAAAATTAAAAAGTAGAGATATCAGGTAATTGAAAGGAACTACTCTGGGCATCTCTCTCCTAGGAGGATTTGTTTTGCTGATGTGCAAAACGTGTATTAGCAGCAGGAGGAAAAGTAAAAGGGATACCATTTGGCTGATGTTAGCGGCTAAGCAACTTTGTCTTTCTTCTGAGGTTTCGTTTTGGTTACGTGCTGGCTTCGCTTGTGTTATTACCGGCAAAGCGAGATTTCTGTTTCCTCGGAGGTGGAGCCCTTACCCCGACTCCTCCTCTCACTTCCGGGCCGGACAAACAGACACACACACTTCCACGCGTAGACGTTTATATATAAGACTAGCAAAATACCCGCGCTTCGCAGCGGAGAAGTAGTGTGTTAAAGAGGTTATGAAAAAAAAAAAAGGAAACATTTTAAAAATAACGTAACATGATTGTCAATGTAATTGTGTTGTCATTGTTATGAGTGTTGCTGTCTTTTATATATATAATATACACACACACACACACATAAACATATATATACATATACATATATATATATACATATCTACATAGACACATATCTACATATACATACGTATATACACATATACACATCCACATAAACATATATATACATATACAAATTTACATATCTACATATATATATATAGACATACATATATACATACATACATTCACATATATATATATATATATATATATATATATATATATATATATATATATATATATATATATATATATATATATACTGTATATATACATATCTACTTATTGGCTCCTGTATTTAGGATATAGCAGGTTGGATAATGGACGGATGGACATCTGTATGCATAGCCGTATTTGCCCGTTTTCGTTTTTTTTCTTTGTTCAGTAATATTTCAGTAAACCCGGAGCTTGTCAGTTCAAATCCTGGGTACTGACACCACTGTGTGACCCTGAGGAAGTCACTTCACCTGCCTGTGCTGCAAAAAACGAAAAGTAATGTAACAAATTGTACCTCAGATGTTGTAAGTTGGTGGAATAAAGGCATAAGTAAAATAGATAAATATGTATTATACACATAGGAACTATTCATTTATTTTCAGTTAAGTCATCTGCAGCAAACTTTTATAAATGAGGGTTTCTGATTTTTAGATAGTGCAAACTGTTTCTTCTTCATTGACGTTTTCTCTTGGAGAGCTTTTTTCATTTCATTGAAAATGAAAGCAGCAGCTGCCAAAAATATGTAGCTTTCTTATTAATTTTTCAACATTGTGTAAAATAAATGTATAAAGTAACATAAAAGGTTTAAATACTGGTTATCTTTTACACTAAAATATTACTAAAGAGATACAAAAAAAGTAAAATGGATATGTTCTTTTTCTTTAAGGAGATTAAATATTACTGAAGAAAGAAAAAAAAAAATTAAACAGCCAAATGGGGCTATGCATACGAACTTAAAAGGTTTAAATAAAACAGAAATATATATTTTATTTTTACTTGCTTAACTTGTGAAGGGTGTATCCTGTAGCAAAGCCCTAACTTTTTTCGTGAAAGCCCGTTTCAGTAAATAAGTGTTAAAAACAGGTGTAAAGATATTGACAATAAGCTACGCAAACCCAGGAAGACATGGAATCGTTTAAATCAAGTATCATTACATCTTCCTTTCTTAAAGAGAAGTAAGGCAGTACTTATAAGCTTACATATTTATATATAGACATACATATAGATAAATATGTATTATACACATATATTATATATATTATATATATATATATATATATATATATATATATATATATATATATATATATATATCTGAAGCCGTGCAAGCACACTCTTGAGAAAGCAACGTATAGTTGTACAGAAGAAAAGCAATCTTGCCTCAAATGAATGGCAACCTTTTGTAGGTCTATGAACTTAATTTAAACTTTAGGTTTACACGGTGCTTTCTTTCCAAAGTACCTGCACTCATGAATATGTCTGTATGTGTCAGTCGGTCAAATCCACGCGCTTCGCACCGGCGAAGTACTGCTTTTAAATTTTTATTAAGAAGAAAATAAAACATTTTTAAATTGAGGGAAAATATACTAATAACAGTTTGTTAAGGATCAGTTTTTTTGTGAAGCTGCCTTTACTCGAGTGATCACTTCGACCTGACTTGGTGGCCAAGTATAAGCGTTACCTGGTAGCTAACCACCCATACAATCAGATTGTGAATCAGACTACGAATGCCGTGAATGTAATTACACACTCACTGCACTTGCTTACGGTAATCGAACCTCGGACGTCAGCGCTAGAGGGCTTAGCAGCGGTGAAGTATTGCTTTTAAATTTTAATTAAGAACAAAAGAAAACGTCAGAGGTTCGATTCCCGAAAGGGGGTGAAGTGAGTGTCCGGTTACCTACTAGGTAACGCTTATGGTTGGACAGCAAGTGACGTAACATCAGCCACGGTGCCTTCAGTTGTGAGAAGCAGATCATAGAATGATTGAAAATAGTTTTGCATTTACCTTTTTAGTAAAAGGCAAGCTTTTAAGCCTGAGAAATCACCCCGTAAATGCACACGTTTAATTGCACATGTGTTAATATGTATGGTTACACAGTATTAAAAGACAGTGAAGAACGTGATTTACCTTTGTTCCCACGTTTGATAAAAGGCGAGCTTTTAAGCCTGAGAAATCACCCCGTAAATGCACACGTTTAATTGCACGTGTTAATATGTATGCTTACACAGTATTAAAAGACACTCAAAAATTAACGTCATTTACCATCAGCCACGGTGCCTTCAGTTGTGAGAAGCAGATCATAGAATGATTGAAAATAGTTTTGCATTGACCTTTTTAGTAAAAGGCGAGCTTTTAAGCCTGAGAAATCACCCCGTAAATGCACACGTTTAATTGCACATGTGTTAATATGTATGCTTACACAGTATTAAAAGAGTCAAAAATTAACGTCATTTACCTTCGTTCCCGCGTTTGACTCGTGCTGTAAATCTCTTCCTTGTTTTTAGTTCACGTGATTACGTAGGAGGCGTGATGACGCGATACGTGACTCCGCCTCCTCCATTACAGTATATGGACAAAAAATATGTTCCAGTTATGACCATTATGCGTAGAATTTCGAAATGAAACCGGCCTAACTTTTGTAAGTAAGCTGTAAGGAATGAGCCTGCCAAATTTCAGCCTTCCACCTACACGGGAAGTTCGAGAATTAGTGATGAGTGAGTGAGTGAGTCAGTCAGTCAGTCAGTCAGTGAGTCAGTGAGGGCTTTGCCTTTTATTAATATGTATAGATATGGAAGCATAAACACTGTGAGTGATCATGCAACATTTTTTCAGTTGTTATTGTCTATTTGTCTACAGAACACACATTGCAATTCATATTTGAGTGTCAGCCTTCAGTAATGTCAATAATGTGAAGATTTTTCAAGGTGAAAGGAAAACAATGGAGAACATCGTGCCCCTGGGGCTGAAAGGTTGTAATGGAGCACAGGATAGTCTCCTTCTAAAATGACTGAATATCATAAAAAGTTTTGTTTTTTTTTCCTTCCTAGAAACACATGGATATACAGTTTTGAATTATGTGTATAATCTCAAGACTCAGATCAATACTTACTAACACTCTTGTCTTTAAAAATGTCCACATTCAGTAAGTATCTCGGGGTCTTGTTCACGAGTGAGGGAAGAATGGAGCGTGAGATCGACAGGCGGATCGGTGCGGCATCCGCAGTAATGCGGGCATTGCATCGGTCTGTCGTAGTGAAAAAGGAGCTGAGCCGCAAGGCGAAGCTCTCAATTTACCAGTCGATCTATGTTCCTACCCTCACCTATGGTCATGAGCTATGGGTAGTGACCGAAAGAACGAGATCGCGAATACAAGCGGCTGAAATGAGTTTCCTCCGCAGGGTGTCTGGGCTTTCCCTTAAAGATAGGGTGAGAAGCTCAGTCATTCGGGAGGGGCTCAGAGTAGAGCCGCTGCTCCTCCGCATCGAGAGGAGTCAGATGAGGTGGCTCGGGCATCTGATCAGGATGCCTCCTGGACGCCTCCCTGGTGAGGTGTTCCGGGCACGTCCAACCGGGAGGAGGCCCCGGGGAAGACCCAGGACACGCTGGAGGGACTATGTCTCTCGACTGGCCTGGGAACGCCTTGGGATTCTCCCGGAAGAGCTAGAAGAAGTGGCCGGGGAGAGGGAAGTCTGGGCATCTCTGCTCAAGCTGCTGCCCCCGCGACCCGACCTCGGATAAGCGGGAGACAATGGATGGATGGATGGATGGATGGATGGACATTCAGTAAGTTTAAAGCTCTTGTTTCACATTTGGATCCCAGTACCTTTTACTTCTATTTTAAAGCACAAGAGCAGGCCACATAGTTGTTTAAAATTTAATTGTACATAGTTGTAATAAAAAATACTTCAATTTAGAACACAAGTCCATGTGGCAAATTAATATATACCATTAATATGAATAAATATATTTGACTACTAAGCTTATCCTTTAAGCAACTAGATTGGGCTACTCTTGCATGTTGGTATAATTGGGAGTTTTGCATTGTGCGTCTTGTAAACATATATTATAGCATATATTATGGCAGTTTCAGACAGATTTGCTGCTGTAGAGCATTGTCAAGACAGGCCCAGAACTGCAGGGATAAGGACTGTTACTGTTATGACTGAAGGTGCCACAGCACTAAGGAGTTCCAACACTTCCAAAATGCCAACTAGAAGGAGAAATCTCATCAGAACCCCCAGATAGATAAAAAATTGGCTAAGTAGAATCTTAGTAAAATAAACAATTTATTATCACAAAAAGACTCACTAAGTACATGAAGCTCCTCATAGCACACAAGGTAAAAAAAGAGTTACCCGAAAGGGCAATCCAAGGCGAAAAAGTCCCTACACATAATCTGGTGAAGTCAAAAAACAGAGGAAAATGTTCAGAAATCCATCCATCCACCCATTATCCAACCCACTATATCCTAACTACAGGGTCACGGGGGTCTGCTGGAGCCAATCCCAGCCAACACAGGGTTCAAGGCAGGAAACAAACCCCAGGCAAGGCGCCAGCCCAGCGCAGGGCACACACACACACCAAGCACACACTAGGGACAATTAAGGATCGCCAATTCACCTAACCTGCATGTCTTTGGACTGTGGGAGGAAACCGGAGCACCCGGAGAAAAGTAACATTAACATATCTCAATGACTCAAAATTGAACAAAAAAGACAAGAAAAAAAACAAGACTTTTAACTGGCTGAAATTCGAGTGTTACAAGATAAAGCTTAAAACTCTTCTGGCTAAACATTGAGTGGCTTTGGAGTCCAGGAGTGAGTCATGCGGAAAACTTGCCTAATCAAAGAAAGGCACAGTAAAATTTGTGATCTGAGAGAAAGAGTCAGAGCTGCTTAGTGATTGAGAAAGGGTGTGGTTGGTGTGATAATAAAGTGGGTATCCTCCCCAAGAAGTGAAAAGGAATCAAATAAGACTATAAAGGCTACAGGTGTTTGTTATTCACCTCCTTCTGTTCATTCTGTGGTGTGTTTACTAACTGCAGTCATTCTTCCGTCTTATGTTTTTATAATGAGTCTTTAATGTTGGTAATTTGCAATTATTTTGGGTGGGGGACATTTCAGGAGCACTCCAATTCTGACTGTCTTATGTTTTTTAAAGTGATCTATTTGAACAGCTATAGCCCTGTTTGAGTAAGAAGTGATTGTGGCTGTCTCTTTTCAAATAGCTGAAATACAGTAAGGTATACAATTCTCTATCAGTTTCTATGGACTGTAAAGGTGATTTTCTAATATTCATTTTACAATTAATATAGGACCTGCTAGTAGTCAGTTAGTATATGCAGCAAGACCTTAAACATGTTGGCTGGTCCTAATAGGACTTTTTAAGTACCAAACAACAACAACATTTATTTCTATAGCACATTTTCATACAAATGATGTAGCTCAAAGTGCTTTACATGACGAAGAAAGGGAAAAAAGACAAAATAAATACAAATTAGAATAAGGGAACACTAATTAACATAAAAAAAGCAAGGTCCGATAGCGAGGGTGGACAGAAAAAACAAAAAAACTCCAGACGGCTGGAGAAAAAATAAAATCTGCAGGGGTTCCAGGCCATGAGACCACCCAGCCCCCTCTGGGCATTCTACCTAACATAAATGACCCCAATCAGTCTTAATTGTATTCAAGGTTCACATGGAAGAACTTGATGATGACGATCATGTGGACTTCTGGCCTTTAATCCATCAATGTAGGGACATCACGGTGCTTTGATCAGGTGGTGGTGGTGCAGGTCGCCACCCCAGAAACCCGGAAAAAGAACAGAAGAGAAAGTAGGGGTTAGTACGGATTTTGGAGCCACCATGAATATTCATTATAATTAATTGAATATACAGAGCATCAGGATTAAACTAAGATAAAGTTATGAGAAAGCCATGTTAAAGTAATGTTCTTTCAGCAGTGTTTTAAAGTGCTCCACTGTATTAGCCTGGCGAATTCCTATTGGCAGGCTATTCCAAATTTTAGGTGCATAACAGCAGAAGGCCGCCTCACCACTTCTTTTAAGTTTAGCTCTTGGAATTCTAAGCAGACACTCATTTGAAGATATACAGTTGCAATTTGGAGTGTAAGGTGTAAGACATTCCGAAATATAAGATGGAGCGAGATTATTTAAGGCTTTGTAAACCCTAAGCAGTATTTTAAGGTCAATTCTAAATGACACAGGTAACCAGTGTAGTGACATCAGAACTGGAGAGATGTGCTCGGATTTCTTTTCCTAGTTAAGATCCTAGCAGCTGCATTCTGCACTCGTTGCAATCGATTTATGTCTTTTGTTGGGTAGTCCTGAGAGGAGAGCATTGCAGTAATCTAGTCGACTGAAAACAAAAGCGTGGATTAATTTCTCAACATCTTGCAATGTTATAAGGGGTCTAACTTTTGCTATGTTTATTAAGTGAAAAAATGCTGTCCTAGTAATCTGATTAATATGTGATTTAAAATTCAGGTCAGAGTCAATAGTTACCCCTAAATTCCTTACCTCCGTTTTGACTTTTAACCCTAATGCATCAAGTTTATTTCAAATTAACTCATTATATCTATTATTGCCAATCACTAAAATTTCTGTTTTCTCTTTATTTAGTCTGAGAAAATTACTACTCATCCATTCAGAAACACAAGTAAGATATTGTGTCAGTGAATCAAGAGAAACAGTTTCAAGTAAGATCTACCTAAAGTGCATCCACTAGTCACTTAATACCACATAACAAGACTTTAACCAAAGCTTTATTGTATTATGAAGCTCTAAGTGACTATTATGGCAAATCCTTAAAGCCTGTTCTAAAATGTTTTCAATACATCAAAGATTACATTGAGCCCTGTAATGGAGCTTCCTTTCCAGGACAGTTTGCAATTGGTTTCATTTCCATCATCTGAGGAATAAAATTAGACGTTTGCCAGTTTTTCTCATACTTGAATACCCTGCTTGGAGAGATCATACCATGAAAATATATATCTGTGTATACAATAGGCATATTGTCCAGTCAAGTATAACTTTAAATCTGCACAGGTCACACAGCCTTCCAGACAAAGCGTTCAAAGCCGTCTCCAATCTTTTGTCTGTGCAATGTGTTTTATAAAACTCCATGGAAGAGGGAATCTCATTGTGCTTTGTTAGGTGCTAAATGCTGGATTTGCTGAAGCATCTCAAGTAATTTAACTGAAAGCAATGAGCAAATGGTGTAGAGCAGATGGCTTTACTTACTTGCTGCCCCTCTCTATCCCATTGTTCATCCTCCCAGCTGCAGCTTACTCACTCTGTGTTTATTTTGCTTGCTACCCCTTTGATACCAATAGTGTGGAGGATAAATGTGGCAGCACAGCCTTAATGGGAGGCACTGTTAATGAGAGGGAACTAACATTGCTGAGAGTTAAATGTGTGTATCATATTATCAGTGGTTTTTTTATTTAAGAAATTTTTTTGTTAACTTTCACAATCCTAAAACTATATACTTATACTGTATATAGCCATCTTTACATTAGAAAAACATATTGGTCACATTTTTAACCTGCATTAATGGTGCCTACCTAGACTAGCATAGACTAAGCATGAACAACTAGCTATTTGTTAAAAATAAGTCATAAGTCTTTCTAATGGTTAGCAGATGATGAAAGTTTAGATCTGATTATGATGTGTCTCTAGTTGATTAGTATCTATCTCCTATGTCATTTATGCACCTCTTGTTGAACTTGTAAGTAAGAATTTAACTGTACTCTGTACATGTGCCAGTACTACTGCAGTAAAAATAAATATGAGAGACAGCAGGCACTTACTCATTGAACCTGTTTCTACAACAACCATGGGAAGCCAAAAGTTAAGAAAAAAAAATTAAAAACAAAATCAAGATACATGGATAAAAGGAAAATATGAGAAAATATAAAGTAGAAAGTAAGGATATATTGACAGCACCTAGGTTATAAAAAAAACATTTGCTCCCATCAAATATTGTAGGTGTTCTTTATAGATTTGAGGGTGCTGAATCCAAATCTGCCAAGATAATTACTCTATCCTATCCACTGTTTGAAAGATGAAGGTTTAAAATGAAAATATTCTATTTTGTAGAAAAAAGGGTAAGATATTTTAAAAATGTAGCAGTCCAAACTTTATGTTGATTGCCAACTCTGCAACTGAAATGAAGATGGTCAGCTTTTTCTTCACAAGTGGTGTAAGCGACTTTCTCTGTTTTACCGAGATGAATTCTCCACAAAGGTAGCAAAAACAGTCCAGTGTGTTCTTGTAGGCATGTGACATATTGTACTTCCACAAAAGCATGACATTAACATCGTTTGGTATCCTCAGTCCAGATGTCTTTTAAGTGTTGTGAGAAGGAATGACGACATTACAAAGTGGTGAATGCTTTACCCGCCCAGCTTTTTTTGGAAGGTGTTGAAGGCCTGAAATGCAGAAATGAATGTACTGTATATTAACAAATGAAATGAGGCAGAGCAGACAAAACATGAAATATCTTGGGTGTTCATACTGTGTACAACTAAATAAAAATCAAAGTTAATTTAAAAATTACTGCTTTTTTTATTTGCATCTTCCATACTATCCCACCTTTTGCAAATTGTAAATCAACCATCACTGTTACACAGCTGAGATGCTACTGAATTTCAGGAGTGACAGGCAGGATTTATATTTGCAACAGGGATTCCCCTTCACCTCTATTTTTATGCTATCTTCTTCATTTTTTCCCACTTCTATGTGGGGTCAATGTTCTTGATCAAATTTCACTATACAGCTCGGTCCTGCACTTCCTCCTTAGTCAAGTCCCTTTCCTTCAGATCTTCATTTAGTTTATCCATTAGTCTCTGCTGCACTTGGGTCCCAATCCAGGTGGTTCATTGTGTGGTGGGTGTGGCAACGCGCTCTCCACGCCTGCACCCAAACTCTCCTCTCTTCTCTGCTTTGGCCTCGTTCGGTTTCTCTTTCCCTGTACTTTCCATTCTCATCACTCTTTTTCCAACAGATTCCTTGTTTCTCCTCATCAGATGTCCATACCACTTCAACCTACTTTCCTGTACCTTCTTAGAAATCTCTTCCACTTTTGTTGTACCCTTGATTGTTTCATTTATTATTCTGTCTTTTTCTGTCTCTCCACACATCCATCTCAACATTTTCATTTCTGCCATATCTAACTTCTTCTCCTCCGCTCCCTTCATTGCCCATGTCTCAGCTCCATACATCATTGCTGGTCATACCACTGTCTTAAAAAGCTTACCTTCAGCCTCCGCCTTAGTTCTTAGAGTACACAATACCACTGATACCTTCTTCCACGCTGCACTCTATGGGTTATCTCTGTGTCTAATTTTCCATCCTGAGCTACCACTAATCCTAGATATTTAAATGTATCCACTCTTTTCAGTATTTCTCAGTAGAGGCTAATTTCTGAATAATGATCATCATTAAACCTCAAATATATTGTCTTTATCTTCAACCCTCCATCTTCCAAAGCCCTCCTGTATTCTTTCATCTTCCTCTCCCCTTCCTCTTTTCTGGTGAGACACAACACAATGTCATCACCAAAAAGCCTGCACCAGGGGATTGGTCTTTTTATCCCTGTGACTCAACACATCCATTACCAGATCAAAGAGGTAAGGACATAACAAAGGTCTCTGGTGCAGACCTACTCTTACTGGGATCTTATCTTTTATATTCTATCAAAAAAAAAATTTGTAAAACCAGTAACTTTTGTTATCTCCATGAAGGAACTGTGTGTATTCTTTTATTGTTTGCTTACTTGTTACCTGGTCAGCACAATGGATGGATCAATTTGTCCATGCATATTTCTTTATAAACCATTTAAACAGTTTCATATTTACTGGGCAAAGCAAAAGGCATCTTTCTAACCTTCTAAATATGATATCCTGCCTATTCTAATTTAATAAGAAGAAACTACCGACTGAGAGCACAAATGCGTAGCAAATTCTTCATTTTGTGTTGTTTCCATCTCAATTAAAATTAAAAACAAGGGAAAATGGCCATTATTCAGCTGCAAATATATTTCAGGTGACATTCCGAGCATGAAAAATACTTGTACTGTTTTTCTGTACATTTTTTGCTGAATCCAATTTGTCGCAGAAACAGTCTGTGGCAGAGAAATTCCAATTTCAGAAATGGATTTAGTATACCAAAGTCTATAAAGTGTGATGATGCTTTTGGTGCAGAGCAGCGTTATCTCTCAGTATCTGTCTATCTATTTTTGTCTCAGTTATTAACTGATAATTGTTTACTTCATGTGCTCACTGTTTCAAGTTCAAAAAAAAGTTTCCTATAAAAATCTGCCCAATAACACTGTCTTTTCTATACTGGAGCACACATTGTTCTCTGTGCTGTAAACTGAACAAAGTCATGTGAAAGCTTATTACCAGAAAATGTATTACTGATTGCCTTGCCAAAGTAGATGCTGTGGCAGCAGCCATGTATGTCTCCATGGTGAGTTTGATTTGCCTTTTTTTTTTTGTAACTACATTTAAAATCGACTCATACATTTACGTTTCCATCTTAGTGCACTGAAGGTCAGCCATAGTCCATAAATTGCGTGATATCATCCAGAGTGGGTTCAGTGAGTTGGTCTCCTCCTCTGATCTGTTGATTTGGTAGACAAATAGAAATGAGTTTAGTGAGGCCATAATCCATTACAAGCTTTTCTAATTTTTTTTTCCACAGCTACGGACATAAGTTATTTAGGCAGGTTAATTTTTTTTTCTCATCTTCCAGCCTCTACAGTGATTAAAGTGTACAGATCAGACAGTTGAGGGCAATGTGAACCATAAAATGTGTGTAGGGTTTTTGAATGTTTTTTTTAAACAACACTCTTGTTGTTTTATGTTTTTTACATTCTTAAAATCCCTGCACACATTATATTTACTGACCTGTATCACAAAGCCTCTGATGGAAAGCTGTGTCTTGGCCATGACAATTGAGGTCATATTTTTTTAGCTTGTCCTGAAGCGAACTGTCAGAGTTGCTGATTTCCCTGCCATTCTCTGTACACCTGGTGATATATAGCTTGAAGGCCTTGCCGCATGCTTTATACATTGGAACAGTTCTAACTTGTCCAGTTTTTAGATCAGTGACTTGATTTTTGAGAAGCTGGCATTCTCTTGCAAATGAACAAATAAGATATTGTTTGGTTTTTGTGGGAGATACAAATTAAGTACAGGCCATGTTTCAGCTTTCCCTGTATGCTCAATGCAAAGTAAATCTAGTGTCACTCATTTAAAAATGTTCACTTTCAAATCTGCTTAATTCATTTTAGTGTTGTAGGGGGTTCAGAGCCCATCATGGCAGCACTAGGTGCAAAGTGAGAAACAATGTTGGACAAAGTGCCAGTCCATCACAAGACGCACACCCACACAGGACAATTTAAAATCAACATGAAACCTCATCTGTACACTCTTTGGGGTGAAGGTACATAGGGAGAACAAAACTCCATACAGACAGTGACTTGGGTCGGATTTGATTCCATATCACCGCATCTTTGAGACATCTGCACTAACCCATTGTGCAGCCCTAAATCAATAAATCAAACTATATAAATTAAATCTTGAACTTTTTAGTTCATGTCATATTTATATAAAAATTAGCGAATATTTCATACATTAGCACTATTCACAGCACCACCATATAACCCCATCACTCTCCCCTGTGACCCTACACTCAGCTTTCCTCCTGACCTTAATTAATTGAACCTTTTGCTTGTTGTGGCTTCAAACCCCCTACTGATGTCACTTCATTGGCTGCACTGACACCAAACTAGAACTTCCTCTGGTACTTCTGCATTCATAAGCCCAGAGTTGCTCTGATAGGGTCTGGTGTCCCCAGCTTCCCATTTTTATATCCTGCCCCTCACTGTCCATTTCTGCCTGACATCATTTTTAAATGGGTAACCTTCTGATCTGATGGTATCTGATCTGATGGTATCACCTTTCAGAGAGGATGGATTCATCTCTTCACACTTCACTATGGCCACTACCTCTCTTTTTCAGAGATTTGTTGTCTGATTACCACACATGACAGCTTTTATCTGCCCCTTAATACCCTCTGACGTCTTCCATGGCATTGAAAAGTAGCTCTCCTTATGATGGTGTGCTTCTGTCTCTCTTATTTTGTTGTTTGCTTGGGTGTTCTCCTGAACACATTGCCACTTTAGTTCTACCTTTGTGTCTTGAAATTTCTACCATATTGAGTTCACCAGTTCTTTTCTAGGGAGTTTAATAATATTAAACACACATTTACTTTGGGATATTTTAGAGAAACTAATTGCTCTAACAGTATAGCCTTAACAATTGAGAATACCTGGTGTATTAAAAACGCATGGAAAGGCAGTTTATTTAAGGAATTAGAATTGGGAAACAGAAAGAGGTTAGAGTAAACAAGCCAAGGGTATAACTGAGAATCAAATAAACTAATAAACAAGGCCCAGGATGTGAAACAATAATCATGGTCAAAGAGCAGACCAAGAAGATCGGTTAACTAAATACTCATATAATCAAAGCCAAGACATATAAGAAAAATCACAGTTGGAACCAAAAAAGAATTTGTAACCAGTGAGCCTATAATACATAATGTCACTAGAGTTTTAGGTTAAATCCACAAACTTCGATAACCAGGGAGTCCAAGGGGGGCTGATCCTTAATACCAATTGACCCGTGATGTCATGTCATACATGACCCCAGATGTCCCCTCTAACAACCACATAGCAACTGTTAGTCCCAAGGCAATAATCTCATAATGGTGGTGCTTACAGAAAGAACAAAATGGGATAGCAGAGAAAGTATGTTACATAAGTAAACGTGCATTGAACAATAAATGAAATGTGATTTCTGAATCTCTACAAGACCTAGAATGATATACAATTTATTATTTGAGCCTCAGGAACCATTTTGAAAAATTAAAAATGAGTAAAATCATGACTGTTTGAGAAAACTCACTTACTTTATTAAGAGGCAGAAAATGGAAACCCACATCAGGAATCAAACTGGAGTCCAGCTGGTATGGGGTAACAATGATACGCTAACTGTACTATTGTGTCAGCCTACTAGGAATTGATATCAAGTGACCTTTTATTTTTTTTCTTTTTCTTTTAGGTATTTCATTATATTCCCAGCCATATGGTGGATCTTTATTGGATGAAGACAGAATGTAAGAATTTGTTTTTCCATCTCTATTTCACGCTTTTGTTTGAAATACATACTAAATAGGAACAGAAATTCTGTGCTTGCCTGAATGCCATGCTCTCTTTCTTTTGTTTTTCACCACTTGACTGGACCGGGGTTCATAGTGAACGGCATATAACAATCAAGCAGGTGACTTTGCAGCACATTGAATGACTCTTACATCACTGGTCTAAGTGTACATGAACAGATGAGTATTCAGTTAGGTGTGAGTGTACCCTCATTAACCGCTTTTATTGAAAGCCCAGTTTCAGGTCCATATGGTGACCCAAAGTAAAGTAACAAAAAAAAAAAAAAAAATCAAGCTACAGTACTTACCCAACAATGGCTTTGTGGAGCATCAGAATGACTGGATAATGTATAGACACATACTTGGTAGAGGATCTTCTTCTTCTTTCCACTGCTATCGTTAGGGGTTGCCCCAGTGGATCATATTTTTCCATATCTTCCTGTCTTCTGCATCTTGCTCTGTTACACCCCTCAAGTGCAAGTCCTCTCTCACCACATCCATAAACCTTCGCTTAGGCCTTCCTCTTTTCCTCTTGCCTGGCAGCTCTGTCCTTAATGTCCTTCTCCCAAAATACCCAGCATCTCTCCTCTGCACATGTCCAAGCCAACGCAAGTGAGTATGTTTCCATCTTTATCCTTTATCACCCTAACCTGCTGCACATCTTTCCCAGCTCGGTCCCTCTGTCTAGCCAATCAGTACAGGTCCTTTTCTCCCTCCTTAGTGTCCAACCTCTCATACAACTCATCATACACCTTTTCTTTAGCCTTCGCCACCTCTCTCTTCACCTTGCGCCTTATCTCCTTGTCCTCTTGTCTACTTTCTGCATCTCTCTGACTATCCCACTTCTTCTTTGCTATCCTCTTCCTCTGTATACTCTCCTGTACTTCCTCATTCTACCACCAGGTTTCCTTTTCCCCCTTTCTCTTTCCAGATGTCACGCCAAGCACCCTTCTTGCTGTCACCCTTACTACAGCTGTAGTTTTTCAGTTGTCTGGTAACTCTTCACTGTCACCCAGTGCCTGCCTCACCTACTCCCTAAACTCAACCTTGCAGTCTTCCTTTTTCAACTTCCACCATTTGATCCTTGGCTCTGCCCTCACTCTCTTCTTCTTCTTGATCTCCAACATCATCCTACAAACCACCATCCTATGCTGTTTAACTACACTTTCCCCTGCCACCACTTTGCAGTCTTCAGTCTTCTTCAGATCAACTCTTCTGCATAGGATGTAATCTACCTGTATGCATCTTCCTCCACTCTTGTACGTAACCCTATGTTCCTCCCTCTTCTTAAAATATGTATTCACCACAGCCATGTCCATAATTTTGGCAAAATCCACTATCCTCTGACCTTCTTCATTCCTCTCCTTGACACCATACCTACCCATCACCTCCTCGTCTCCACTGTTCCCTTCACCAACATGTCCATTGAAATGCCCTCCAATCACCACTCTCTGTCCCTTGGGTACACTGTCAATCACTTCATCCAACTCACTCCAGAAATCTTCTTTCTCATCCATTGCACACCCAACTTGCGGAGCTTATGCACTAACAACATTCATCATCATACCTTCAATTTCCAGCTTCATAATTATCACTATGTCTGACACTCTTTTCACCTCAAAAACACTCTTGACATAATGTTCCTTCAGAAGAACTCCTGCCTCAATTGTCCTCCCATCTACACCATGATAGAATAATTTGAATCCACCTCCAATCCACCAGGCCTTACTCCCTATCCATTTAGTCTCTTGCACACACAATATATCAACCTTCCTTCTCTCCATCATATTGGCTAACTCTCTCCCCTTACTAGTCATACTGCCAACATTCAAAGTTCCTACCCTCAGTTCCACTCTCTTTACCTTCCTCCTCTCCTCCTGCCTCTGGAGACGTCTCCCCACTCTTATTCTCCTTCTTCTGCCAAAAGTAGCCCAATTACCACCAGCACCCTATTGGCTAACAGGACTGGTGGTGGCTGTTGTTAACCCCGGACTCGGCTGATCCAGTAAGGAAATCTGTATTGTTGTCTGCATATTGATCTGGCAAAATTTTATAGCGGATGCCCTTTCTGATGTTACACTCCCCATTTATCCAGGCTTGGGACCGGCACGAAGAAACACACTTTGCACACACACACCCCTTTGCCTGGGTTATACAGTATTTGATAGAGGATATTAACTACAAAAGCAGTAGCTGACAAACTTCAAAGCCATAAAAGGAATACACAACAGATCATGTAAATATGTTTGCTGTTTTATGCAAGATGTTAAAGTAGGCATGTAAACACGGTAATGATATTTGATTTGGCAGAGATCTTCATACTGAGAAGATAATGAGTTCTACCTCACTTTCCTAAAATGATTAAATCAAAAATGCTGCAGTACCATATATTTCCATTTGAAAGGAAAATTCAATTACAAATCAAATACAGACCAGTAAAAGGAAAAGCTTGTTGGATGTATGAAATTTAAACATTACACGTGATCTTAAGGGATATTGCCAGTATGTTAAGTGAATGACAATGCCAGGGGTTTGTGTTTCAGCTTGGAACATTGGACATTTATTTTCACAAAGATCTATAAAATAAGGTACCAAGTAATAATCTAGATCCTCAAACCTTGTCTAGATATTTCACAGAAGGTAAGAGAAGGAGAATAGAAAAGTATGTGAGGCTTGAATAGCCTTTTCTTGTCAAAACTTTCTTTTGTTGTAAACAAGCTTATCCTCTGACAAGCACTATTCATGAAATTGTTTTTAAAAGTCACCTTTTTAAAATATATATATAGATATCACACACATGATTTTTAAAACACATCATTTGTCATTATTGCCTGTGTTAGTTACCTTTCAGTGATATTTAAAAAGCAATGGAAATGCTCAAGCATGCATCAGTCATTTCACAAATCTTTTTTTTCCCCCTAAATACTTGAGCTCCGTTTTCTGACGGCTTCCTCACAAGTGCAGAAAGAAGAGCACAATACAAAGCACAATTATTTATAAGAATTTTTTTTTTTTTGTATTTACAGTCAAGAAAGCATACGTCAGTGTGGGGTTTCCATGTGTATCCTGTTGGGCTTTTCAATTGTCACTGCAAGCATTAGCACCGCCATTGTGAGAGACAGAGTGTCCGGCAACAAGAGGGTGCAGCACATCTCGGGACTTCACCATGCAACGTACTGGTTTGCTAATTTTCTGTATGACATGGTAAGGATCTCAAAGTAGGACAGTGGTCCAAACGGGCTCAAAAATCTCAAAGTGATATAAATTTGGTCCTACCCTTAGAATGAGGAGTAAAAGCATTTTATCAATTTTCCAAATTTAGGAAACTAGTCCTAGCTTCACCAGGGTTTCAGAGAGGCTGTGAGCTCTCCTAACTCACTAGACACTTCCAGAAGATAGTGTTCAGGTACAGATAACTTGAAAAACTCAGTTTTCTTTAGAAATCATTTGCCTTCATTAAATACACAAACCATATAATGTATTGAATGTTGACTGAACTTCACTGCTGCTTCATTGAATACTGCTAAAAAATGTGTATCGTTAAAAGTGAAACTGGAAAAAGGTTTTAGGGTGTACATTTAAATAGACTGCTCACAGCTGTGTCATATTGCTGTACTTGATTTGCATATCACATAGTGTGTCGGTATATATGTGGATATAGCACAGAGATCACCTCAGCAGTTGGAAGTTTATGGCGTGTGTTCTCAGTATTGTATCTGTTAAATAGGTAAGGCTGATCCTGGGTGTTCCTTGTAAAAGACAAGAACACCACAACAGCAGACTGCATCCTGATGGTAGTAAATACTTTAGAGTGTGATGTGAAGAAGAGCTACAGTGCATCCGGAAAGTATTCACAGCGCATCGCTTTTTCCACATTTTGTTATGTTACAGCCTTATTCCAAAATGGATTCAATTCATTTTTTTCCTCAGAATTCTACATACAACACCCCATAATGACAACGTGAAAAAAGTTTACTTGAGATTTTTGCAAATTTATTAAAAAGGCACACACCTGTCTATATAAGGTCCCACAGTTGACAGTTCATGTCAGAGCACAAACCAAGCATGAAGTCAAAGGAATTGTCTGTAGATCTCCGAGACAGGATTGTCTCGAGGCACAAATCTGGGGAAGGTTACAGAAAACTTTCTGCTGCTTTGAAGGTCCCAATGAGCACAGTGGCCTCCATCATCCGTAAGTGGAAGAAGTTCGAAACCACCAGGACTCTTCCTAGAGCTGGCCGGCCATCTAAACTGAGCGATCGGGGGAGAAGGGCCTTAGTCAGGGAGGTGACCAAGAACCCGATGGTCACTCTGTCAGAGCTCCAGAGGTCCTCTGTCGAGACAGGAGAAACTTCCAGAAGGACAACCATCTCTGCAGCAATCCACCAATCAGGCCTGTATGGTAGAGTGGCCAGACGGAAGCCACTCCTTAGTAAAAGGCACATGGCAGCCCGCCTGGAGTTTGCCAACAGGCACCTGAAGGACTCTCAGACCATGAGAAAGAAAATTCTCTGGTCTGATGAGACAAAGATTGAACTCTTTGGTGTGAATGCCAGGTGTCACGTTTGGAGCAAACCAGGCACTGCTCATCACCAGGCCAATACCATCCCTACAGTGAAGCATGGTGGTGGCAGCATCATGCTGTGGGGATGTTTTTCAGCGGCAGGGACTGGGAGAATAGTCAGGATAAAGGGAAAGATGACTGCAGCAATGTACAGAGACATCCTGGATGAAAACCTGCTCCAGAGTGCTCTTGACCTCAGACTGGGGCGACGGTTCATCTTTCAGCAGGACAACGACCCTAAGCACACAGCCAAGATATCAAAGGAGTGGCTTGAGTACAACTCTGTGAATGTCCTTGAGTGGCCCAGCCAGAGCCCAGACTTGAATCCGATTGAACATCTCTGGAGCGATCTTAAAATGGCTGTGCACCGATGCTTCTCATCCAACCTGATCGAGCTTGAGAGGTGCTGCAAAGAGGAATGGGCGAAACTGGCCAAGGATAGGTATGCCAAGCTTGTGGCATCATATTCAAAAAGACTTGAGGCTGTAATTGCTGCCAAAGTATTGAGCAAAGGCTGTGAATACTTATGTACATGTGATTTCTCAGTTTTTTTATTTTTAATAAATTTGAAAAAAAAACCTCAAGTAAACTTTTTCATGTTGTCATTATGGGGTGTTGTGTGTAGAATTCTGAGGAAAAAAATGAATTTAATCCATTTTGGAATAAGGCTGTAACATAGCAAAATGTGGAAAAAGTGATGGGCTGTGAATACTTTACGGATGCACTGTAAATGTGAAAAGTATCCGAATCCAAGAAAGGCCAACAAGGGTCTGTCCTCTCGGTCCTCAGGCCTGGTTGTTTCTCCTACTGCATTTACAATTTGACTAAATTTATTGTTGATAAGCAAATAGCTACAGTATATGTTTTACTTTATGTATGATTTCTGACTTTTAAGGACATTCAGTCTCTTAAAGCAGATACTACTGATATAATATAATTATTTATAGAATATGCTTCTGTATGAATAACTCTGCAGTTTGGGGTGCAGCAGTTATTGCTGCTGCTTCTGTAGTCCTGAGTTAAATTCCATGCCTGGTTGCTGTTTGTTGAGTTCCACATCCTCCCCTTGTCTTTGTTGGTTTTTCTCTGGGTGCTCCAGTTTTCCTACCACATCACCAAGACAAGTAGGTAAAACTGTTAACTCTGAAGTGACCCTCAAAGAGTTTGAGTGGGATGTGCAATGGACTGGCACCCCATTTTGTATTTAACCTTCCTTGTGACCTGTTGTCCTGTGACCCTGAGCAGGTGTATTAATGAAGGAACAGATGATTTGGTAACACTTTAGTTCAGGTACTGCAAAAACACATTTTTTTTACTCTTAATGTAGCTAGACCTTAACAAAGGCATCTTCTGGTCTTAATTACAGTAAATTAGGATCAGTAAATGCGTTATTCACATCTGTGCTGTGTGGCAAATTAAGAGCCTCTAATATGCTGGTAAAATTACCGTATATACTTGTGGATAAGTTGGGACATGATTTCATTGTATCATTTTTTGTATTTTATAATGTCGTGTCGTAAAAGTCGAATTCGGAAAACTCACGCTATTGGTCCAAGAGATTATGATATGCTAAAGCAAAACCTGAGAGAATAACCACGGAGCACACAGCCTTTTTTTTCTATGTGGGTGTGGCAATGCGCTGTACCAGCAGGTACTCCTAACCTCTCTCTCTCTTTATTGTGCCTACGTGACTACACTGTAATACCGAACTATTCCGAAGCAACATTTGCACTGATTTTATGTTTTTTGTATCTCACACCCTCATACACCTTTATTGTAAGAGCATCCCTTATCTACGATGGAGCGTTTAATCAGAAGAAATTAAGAAGCTGGTTTGAAATTAAATGTCGTTGAAGTAGCGAAAGAAATTGGTAACTACACTGCTGCAACAAAATTCGATGCATCTGAGAAACTGATGCGAGATTGGAGGAGGCAAGAAGATGTAAAAAAAAAAAACTTTTCAGTGTCACATTTTTGAACAGCCGTATAAGTCGGGGTCTGATTTTATGATCGATTTTTCAGGTTTCAAGAGACTTATATGTGAGTATATACGGTATTTGTGAATATGAAGGATTCACAAGTCTTATCCTGAAGTATGTAATATCATATGACGTATGTCTCACTTAAGCCACCTCTGACCATTCCAAAGTGGTTATTTTAATAAGGTACATTGCTCAGAGATGAATAGCAACTTTACTGAGGCTTTATACAAATAATTCTTTGTTAAGGTCTTGTTACATAAGAGTAAATGAATAATAGATGCATTTTTGCAGTATCTAAACTAAAGTGTTTCTGATGATTTGAGTAGTAAAGCTTTTTAAAAATTATTTTTTGAACAATTTCTATAAAATACATGATTTTAACATTAACAATGACTTGTTTGTTCTCTATAAAATCCAAGTGCAGAGTTCTGTAATAACTTGTTAGAAACCTTTTGGGACCTAATGAAGTAAGGAGCTTTTTCCAGAATAACACAATAATTGGGGTGGTACAGTGGCTAGTGATGCTGCCCCTCAAATTTAGAATCCTGCATTCAAGTCACATGCCTGGTCACTGCCTAATTCTGCTTTTATGTGTGTGGTATTTTCTCCTGATAGTTCAGTTTTCTCCTACATCTTCTATTCTGTAAAATTAAGTTATATATTTTTATATATTGTTTATCATTGTGCCAGATAGTGCTGATGTGTTTCATGCTGGCTGGATTTGCAATTAAGACTTGTACTGAACTCTGTACAGTGTACGATACTAGTACATCACAAAGATGTGTGTTAGGTTAGGTTAACTGACCACTCTAAATAGGCCTGGTGTGTCAGAGAGCATGCCCTGCGATGGTCTTGTGCCCTGTATTTTCTGCTTTGCACCTAATGTTGCTAAGTTAGGCCTCAGCCTCCACAATCTAAATAAAATTAAGCAGGTCTCAGAATGGTATGTTACGCTATGATTAGAAAGTTCTTTATTTAGATAATACTTGAATAGTCTGAAGTATCATTGAATCTATATTACCATAATTGTAGGTTAAGAAAGGGTTAAGGTTAAGTTTTCTGTCCTCTTTCTTTAAGATTAGGTTTTGGGGTTACTGTTGCTGCCCCTTTTATTGAGGTTAAGGTTAGCGTTTTAGATCTGGGGTTAGTCTTCTTTATCTTCTTTTATCTTGTCTATTCCTCCCTACATCCTCTTAAGATTAGGTGCTGAGTTACTGATTTAATATTAGGCATTGGGGTTACTGTTGCTGCCCCATTTTGTGGGGTTTGGTTTTGGTTTGGGGTTAGTTGTCCCTCTCCTGCTATTGTCTATTATATTCCTATCTATATCTTTTTAAGATTAGGTACTAAGTTACTGATTTAAGATTTAGGCAAGGGGGTTATTGTTGCCACTTCCCCTGTGAGGTTAAGATAAGGGTTTTTTTATCTAGGGATAGCTATTCTATCCTCTATTTTTTCGTTTTAATTTTCTTTATTTATTTATAGGTGAAATGATCCTTTTATGCATTTATATTATTAAGTTTTAGTCCCTTATAAATTGCTTGTATTGTCCCCTTTCCTATTGTCTATAATAGTCTCCTGTGCACCTTTGTTTATGTTATATCTTAGTTTATTCTCTATACTTCCATTATATGCTTTTTTTGGGGGCTGTAGTTGGTTTTTACAGAATCCTCTTGTTTAATCATCTTAGTTTTTTGCTAAAAATTTTTTTTTTGAAAATTAGGGTTAGGTGCCAGTCTATGCTCGCTATCTGTGTAACTATGCAGATAAAGAAATACTCAGCATGTAATTACAACAGTTCTAAAAATGCAAGTTCCCCTTAGATTCTTTCCATTGCATTAACCTATTGGATGTGGCAGAGTGAGTCCACTTATATTCTGCAGCATGCTGGTTTGAAGAGATTGTACCAGGAGGATTAGTAAGATGATGTTGAGTTGCTGACAGCTGCATACAAACAGCTTCAATTCCTCTACTTGTTTTCCTCCCAGGTGTTCTACCTCATCCCGGTTGGTCTGTGTGTCAGCATCTTTGCAGCCTTCCAGCTGTCAGCCTTCACATTTCGTCAGAACCTGGCAGCAACTGCCCTCCTGCTGATGCTTTTTGGGTAGGATTTTGAAAATTTAACTCACACCCCCCCCACCCCCCAACACCCCCATCTCAACCGACAAAGGTAGGATTCAGGGATGGCATAAACAGAATGCATGTATGTGTTTTATATAACGCTGTCAAGTTAAATCCATGTATTCAAGTTTTACATACTGAACAGGATTGAAGGCCTGTATTATAAATCTCAAAACATTTCAAATTAGAGGAAAATCTATAAATACAGCATTTCATTAAAGTGTTATAGAGAATTAAGTAGAAAGTACTGTACAATTTATGCTTGAAAGAGCACAAAATGATGTATTATAGACACAATTACAAGAGAATGAACCCAGGTGGAAACATAAGAAATATTTTAAGATGTGGAGGTTAAAGAACAGAGTAGGAACAGGGAAAATTTTAATCAAGGGACAGATAACAGGTCAAAATATTGTGAGACATGCTAGTAGTTTCTGATTGTTTAGTTATTACATTTACTGATACTATTTTTCTAAATCTAATTTAAGATGACCCATTATCTCTTGCTATAACCTCAGACTTTAAATATTTCCCCAAGTAACGCTACCTCAGTACACAGCTATACCACATGCACTTCAGAGGTCATCCACCTGAAGCTATGTGTGTTTGTGCCTGGCAAGTACTTGAATAGGAGACCATCTAGCAGAAGCTTGGGGTGCTGCTGGAAGAGGTGTTGGTGACACCTGCAGGATGTGCTTTCCCCGTGGTGTGAATATAGATCCCAATGCCCCAGTGTAGTGACGGGGACACTGAACTGCTAAAATGGTGCCATCCTGTGCATGAGATGTTAAACCGAGGTGCTGACTCTGTGGTCAAAAAAGATCCCTGGGTATCCTTTGTAAAGAGCAGGGTGTGTCCCGATGTCCAGGCATAGCCTAGTCAAGTCTCTAATTGTCTCTCTTCTCACACCACTTCACCACCTAACAGCTGATACAGTATGTGGTGAGAATACTGGTGCAAAAATGGCTGCTGTTGCATCATCCAGGTGGATGCTACACATTATTAGTGGTTGAAGCGGCTCCCCACACACTGAACTGCTATGAGTAGTGAGAAAAGCGCTATATAAATGTAAAGAATTATTATCATAATATTGTGAAGAGGGGGGCTGAATGCACTGTTTGGCCTCAATTCTAAGTGTCACATCTGGAGAAAACCAGGCACCACTCATCATCTCTACAATACTATTCCAACGATGAAACACAGTGACAGCATCTTGCTGGGTGTTTGTTTGTTAGTGCAGGGACTGAGAGACTAGTCAGTTTTGAGGGAAAGCTTAACAGAGCAAAGTACAGAGATATCCATAATGAAAACCTGCTCCAGAGTGCTTTGGACCTCATAATGAGCCAAAGGTTCACCTTTCTACAAAACGATGACCCTAAGTACAAAGCAAACACAACGCAGGAGTGGCTTAGAGACATCTCTGGGAATGTTAGTGAGTTGCCCAGCCGAAACCTGGACTTGAACCCATTTGAACATTTCTGTAGAAACCTGAAAACCTGTTCACCGATAGTCTCCATATAACCTTACATAGCCTGAGAAGATCTGCAGATATGAATGGCAGAAAAATCCCCAAAGTTTATGTACGCAAAGCTTGTCACTTCAAACCCAAGGAGACTCCAGACTGTAATGGCAGCCAAAGATGCTTCAATGAAGTAGTGAATAAAGGGTCTGAGTATTTGTGTCAATTGGATATTTCAGGTTTGTATTTGGAAAAATTTATAACTCCTGTTTTCGCTTTGTCAGTCAGGGGTGTTGAATGTTGTTTGATGTGAGGGGAAAAAATAATCTAAATGACTTTAGCACACTATTACAACATAGCAAAAGTGTAAAAAGTGATGGGGTCTGAATACTTTCTAAATCCACTGTATGTTGTGATTTTATATGCAAAGAACAATTAAACCCATATGAATACAGTATTTACCAAATCAGCCAAAGAAATAATATACAGTCACAGAAACCATATTTTACAGTCTTAAAACCAGGCAGGATTTAGCATCCCTCAGAGAATCTTGAACTTCGTTCAAACAAAAGGCCATACAGAACATACATGATACACTTCACTGTCTTTATTCTACCTAATGCGTATCCTTCCATTTGAGTCATCCATTTTTATAGTTCAATGTCTCTCCTCCAAATGAAAGTAATCCTTAGCAGGAAAAAGGACAATATTACTCTTAAATAACCCTTAGTATCTTGTAATCTCACAAAAATCCTTCTTTACGCTTTATCTTCTTCATTATATTAAAAAAGTTTTCCGTCATGTCAGCATTATTCAGCCTTGACCACTCCCCTCCACACTGCTTGCCCAATCATTACTCCTAATGCGCACATCCTCTCTCCATACCACCCTATGACACTCACAGTGCTAGCTCGCCCCTCAGCACAGTTGGTTATAATGACAAGGCAGAAAAGCAAATGATCTATTAAAGAATTTTAGATCAAGATAGAAAAAGAGTAGCAAGATAATGAACATTAAGAAAGAAAATGAATCGTCCAATAAATGAGAAAGAGAAAAATATACCGAACAATATTCGAACAGAAATGCAAAAAAGCAACATTTATAGAATGTAAGTTAGAGGATAAAGTTATTCATAATATTGCTTTTGATGAAATATTAATGTAATTAAATTTTTTATTTACTTTTATTACATTTTATTATGTTAAACTTTTTTACTTCTACTTTTACTTTTTACTGTGTTTTATTATTCATTGGTATTTAAAATAGACAGTTATAGTGAAATACTCAAGTACCTGATTTTCTGTCTATATTAGACCAAACCGTCTTCCTCCCGTGCCCCGCATACTCTTCTATATATCATCTCTTTAAATAGAATCGTATTCTGTAACGGAGAAGCATCCAGACGCCCTTTGAGCAGCTCAATCATGAGATGCCAGGCGTTGCCGAGCGAAGTGAAAACAAATACCCACTGGATGTACTTTATTTGCATGTCTTTTCCTGTACAAAAAAAACAAAAAGGGTTACAGCTACAAAGGTCTACCAGGGATTTTCTTAGAGTGAGCTGCCCTTTTCTCTACTATTTAATATTCGTTCATATAACAGCAGCATAAAGAAACATAGATGTTCACATACAGAAATCATTCTTTTTCGACATCATTATGATTCTTAAATGTAAAATTAGCTCTGTTACATCTGACAAGAGAAATCAAACGGGCAAATCCAAAACACATTCAGTAGAATAAAGTCCAAATATAAAGAACAAGTGTTTTCAGAGACACCTTTTATCTTCCACTTTCTCAATGCAATGACAATAAAAGATGTTCTATTCTATTCTATTCTATTTTAGAGAAAGAAGTACAAAAGCAAGAAAGGGGATCCAAAGCAAAAATTCCAGAGGATACACGCCTCCATCTTAAATAGACATAAAATGTTCTTGCGGCCTCTGTGTCAAGAGGACTGACAGTGAGCATATTGTAGTAACCATAAATACTACAATATGTAACCATAAATAAAACAAAAAATGGTATTGTTAGAATAATGACAAAGGTTATGAACAACAAGAAGAAATCAAGTGCAAAAATGAATCATAACATATCATAACATCATAACATTATGTTATCAATCATAACATAACATATTAGAAAGCTAAAACCCAAATCAATTAAAGCATTGTCCCAATTCAGGCTTTAAACTTACTTTTGGAATGATTTAAAACCTAATTTACAACCATAAAAGAGCTGTTGAAAATGAATAGATATGGTGGATGAACATATTATAAAAGCATTACATTACAGTGCCCTCTATTACATTTGGGACAAAGACACATTTTTTTCTTGATTTGCCCCTCTACTGTACAGTTTAAAAATACAAATCAAGCAATTCAGACATTGTGATTAAAGTGCACATTGCAGACTTTCATGTAAGGATATTTGCATGCATTTCAGTCTCAGCATTAGAAATGACAGCACTTTTTCTACGTGGTCCCCCCATTTCAGGGCACAATAATGTTTGGCACACAGCAATGGCAGGTCTATTAAAGCAGTCATATTTAGAACTTTGTCACATATCCCTTGCATGTAAAGACTGCTTGATGTCTACGATTCATAGACATCACCAGGTGCTGAGGATCTTCTCTCGTGATGCTCTGCCAAACCTCTAATGAAGTCATGGTCATTTTGGTGATTTGTCCCCTTAAGTTTTCTCTTCAGCATATAGAAGGCATGCCCGATTGGATTTAAATCAGGTTATTGGATTGGCCATTCAAGAATTTTACATTTTTTAGCTTTGAAAACTCTGTGTTGCTTTAGCAGTATGTTTGGGATCATCATCTTGTTGTAGGATGAAGCGCCATCCATTGAGTTTGGAGGCATTTATTGGAACTTAAGCATGTGAGATGTTTCTATACACCTCAGAATTCATTGTGGCACTGCTGTCAACAGTATCATCAATGAAGATAAATGTGCCAGGACCTGTGGCAGCCATACATGCCCAAGCCATAATTCCCCCACCATGTTTAACAGTATGAGGTGGAATGCTTTGGATCTTAGACAGTTTGTTTTGGTCGCCACTCTTTTACCTCTGACATAGGTTCATCTTTATCTCATCTTTCCACAAGACCTTTTTCCAGACTTCTGCCAGCTCTTTAAGTACTTTTTTCACAAACTGTAATCTAGCCATCCTGTTTTTGCAGCTAGTCTGCTTACCGAAGACTGTTTCTGATCTGTTGGACTGGCGTTTGGGACAATTTCTTCATCAGCAGTAGAGGTCTTCCTTGGCCAACCAGTTCTTTTGCGATTATTGAGCTCACCACTGCACTCTTTCTTTTTAATGATAATCCAGAAAGTTGATTTAGGAGATTCTAAGGTTTTACCAATGTATCTAATGGTTTTATCCTTGTTTCTCAGCCTCATAATTGCTTCTTTGACTTTCATTGGTACTGCTCTTGTCCTCATGTTGAACAATAGCAACTACAGACTCCAAAGGGTAGAAACAAGCCTAGATATCTTACGAAGCAATGAAACACACCTGAGGAATCACAAAAACCTGTCACACAAATTGTCCCAAACATTATGGTGCCTGGAAAAGTAGGGGATTATATATAAAACATGTTGTACTTTCTACATGGTGTGACCAATATACCATTATGCCATTAAATGAAATTCTGCAATGCGTCCACTTTAATCATGTCTGAATTGTTTGATTTGTAATTTTTATCTGTGGAGCACAGAGGTAAACCAAGAAAAAATGTGTTTTTGTCACAAATATTATGAAGGGCACAATGAATAGATTGATAGATGACAGAGGCACTATATGAAGAAGATAGATAGATAGATAGATAGATAGATAGATAGATAGATAGATAGATAGATAGATAGATAGATAGATAGATAGATAGATAGATAGATAGATAGATAGATAGATAGATAGATAGATAGATAGATAGATAGATAGATAGATAGATAGATAGATAGATAGATAGATAGATAGATAGATCTGGTAAATGTGTAAAATCAATTAAAATTGGAACTAACAGGTTTCATAACAATACGCATATGCAAGCTCTGAGATGCATGAATCTAACATCTTGACATTATGTGTGTATACTAACCAGTTAACCCCCGATTCTCTAAAGAATCGCAAATCCAAGAATGGCAATTACTTTCTGTTCCCTCCAATCTTTGTAGGGATGTAAGATCAAGGAGGGTGGCAGCGTCCTGGGAAAGTTTTCATTTAATGAAAGAAATATATTTGTAGTAAAGCTGTTTCTTTTTGGAGCCATGACTCGTTTGGTTCTGGTGTTTCAGAAGTGCGCAGAAGGCGCCTTCGTTCATTGTTTTTATCCATGCAGTCTCGTTTTTGTTTTTCTATGGGTGTGTTGTTAGCTAGACGTCGTTTGCTGTTAGGAATCATAATTGAACCCCTGTCTGCAGGCACTGTGGAGTAGCTGACTGCTGGCACTGTCAGTAGTCACCACTACCTCAAGTTTAAATACATACACATATACAGATATATGCAGCATTCACTGTGTTTCCCAGTAGACACGATATGTGAGCCTTATTGCGAGTGGCAAAAGTGCTATTTAAACTAATACAGTTAGATGTGGAAACCGGGTTTTCTGATGAAAAAACAATAACGTTTAAAACAGTATCATTTACATACAGCAGATTTTGGCGAATCGTTTAAATGCAATTATTAATATCCATTTTTACACTAATAATGGCAATTATTAAATAATAATAATAATTATAATGATTATTATTATTAACCATTCCTCCCATATAAGTAACATTTCGGGGACTGCCTTCACACTCCTCTTGCTCACTCAGATCTTGTAATTTGAGAGTATTCAGTCTGGCAATATGGTGCAGCCTTAGTTTGTGGAAGACAGACACAACTAAAGACATGAGCATAAAATGATGGTTGTCAATTTCAAACTGTGTTTCCTCAATGTGCTCCTTGAGAAAAAACATCATCAAGTTTGAGACATGTTAACAACTAACAACAATCTACATAGTGACTAAATACGTTTAGCCAAAACGTTGTTTGGAGGCTCACTTGAGCAGATAAATGCATAGCTTTGCTAGCTTAGCCTGGCTTAGCTAAAGTAAAGATTATAAAACGGGATTTTCTAACGGCCAAATATAACCAAAACAATTGTTCAGCCTTACCTATGAAATGTAATCCCCCGGGATCTGGTTTGGAGCGTACAGCGGTTTGTACAATCCCAAGCAGCACATTATTCATTACTTCACTCCACAGCAGTGCCACTCACAATATGGCGGCGACGTTGACATACGATTCTGCCAGTCATGAGGCGTCTAGTTATTCTGTGTCAATGTTTAAATATGTCACCATGGCAATTTGTTGCCGTACACACTTTACATCAAGTTTAGTTTACAGGTTGTGTTGTGTTGTTTGGGTGCCACTTACTGACTTTGGGAAGTCACTGGGTTTGACTGTTGGGCGCAGTGCGAGTGCACGTGCGCATTTGGCACGGCTTGCATCTGGCGTCCGTGTATATATACAACCTTTGTAAACATTACTAAATGAAGGTTTTATATATGGTGGTGTGCACGTTCGGGTGGCGGTTGTATTGTGACCTGAAGTTTAGTTTACAGGTTGTGTTGTGTTGTTTGGGCGCTACCTACTGAGTCTGGGAAGCCGCTGGGTTTGAATCTGGGGCGCTGAGTCGCAGTGTGCATGCGCTTTGATGCATCCGCTGTCCTGCGTCCGTCATCCTGCGTCCGTGCATATATACAACTGTCGTTTAGTAATATAAATCTGATTAATATGTAAATTGTAGGCTGTCAGGGAACGATGAATGCTGGTGTTACGTTGAATTTTAAATTGATGTTTTATTTATATGAGATTCACCAAATCATTCCATACTGTGAATGTTATGGCATAAATATCAAGTATACTGTACAGTAAATGCAAGATAGTGAAGGTGCTTAATGGATATTATCTTACAGATGACAAGTAAAGTCTGAATCAGCGTAAGCCGCAATAATTCTAGGTGTTCATTAGAAATGTAAACCTTTACTTTATGAATTAGAATTAAATAATATACAAGAATAGTTAACTCAAATATTTGAAATATTAAAACGTGTGCTTCATATTGAATGTTTAAACTCTAAAAATGTTCAATTGTAATAGAAAATTTGTCATTTAATGCCCTCTGATAGAGGTCCATTGAGGACTAGATCTTAACATCATATTGCTAATCACTGTGTTCGGATTCAGCGGGTTGGAAAATGGATGGATGGATGACCTTAAAATAGGAATGGCACTTAGAGGGCTAGGACCACCTTTTTGTTTTCAAGACACTAATATATTCCATTAATAACTATTCAGTAAGTGATAACAGTGTATTTACTATGTACTTCCTGTTCTTCTGGTTTTCAGGTTTGCAACTCTACCATGGATGTACCTTGTGTCCCGTTTCTTTTCCAGTCCTGATGTGGCTTTTATTGTCAATGTCTCAATAAATTTTGTACTAGGCCTTGGCACTGTTTTCTTCACATTTCTGCCAAGATTTCTTGCATTTTTCTCTAACAAAAAGGTCAGTGATATTTTCATACTTTAAAAGATTTATTATGAAATGACAGAGAAAAATTATTTGTGGTATCTTAACAGAATGTACTGCTTTTAGTGTGTTATTTTTGACATAAGGTAAACAAAATAATATTTAAAATGCACATCTTTATTTTGAATAATATATTTAAGGTTGCAAAACTAAGTGGTTTTCAGTGCACTGGTTGCTGTAAATCCTCATGCCTAATATCTTTTCTTATTTGCTAAGGTTGTAATGAAATATTGATAACACTCTTTGAGTAAAGGACTGTCAAATCCTTACCATTGTTGGAGTACAGTATCAATATTTGAGCAAACACATTATTTCATACTCTTAAATTTCTAGCTTTGTATTTTTCAGTAATTTTAAATTTACACAATCCCAATTCCTAAAGGCTGGGACAGTATGAAAAAGACTAATAAAAATAAAAATTAGTGACTTGTAAATTAACTTTGCCTTGTACTCAAACAAAAACACTATAAAGTCAAGTCAAGTGGCTTTACTGTATTGTCACACCATTCGTACACAGTATTGCAGCATTAATATCATGTTGTGTCATTTCAAACCCCCTCAATCCAGACCAGGGTCACGGAGTGGGGCTGAAGCCTATCTTTCCCAGCTAGCGCAGGGTGCAAGGCAGGAACAAACCCTGGACAGGGCACGAGTCCATCACAGAGCAAACACACACACACACACACACATACACTAAGGACAGTTTTGCGTCTCTAATCCACCTAACCGACATGTTTTTGAACAGTGAGCAGAAACCGCATCACATGGGGGAAACCCTCACAGACATGCGGAGAACATGCAAACTCTAAGCAGGGACAACTTGGGTCGTCAACCCTGGTCTCCATACTGAGAGGATGCAGCACTAATACTACACCACTGTTGTAACAGCAGGACCAATGTGAAACATATACATAAACACAGGACAAGTGGAAGAACTATACGTACGACAGACAGACAGACAGACAGACAGACAGACAGACAGACAGACAGACAGACAGACAGACAGACAGACAGACAGACAGACAGACAGATAGATAGATAGATAGATAGATAGATAGATAGATAGATAGATAGATAGATAGATAGATAGATAGATAGATAGATAGATAGGGGAATGAATTGCAATACTTTGAAGTAAATAACAATAAATAACAACAACTAATAATAAATAACAGCAGTAGTAACAGGCGTCACAGTATACAAATAAGGTACTTGTAGCAGATTTGAAGACAGGGAGCAACACAGAGTTTAGAGTTTGGATAGCCAAAGGGTAGAAGCAACAACAACAATTTTTTCCTTGTATAGCCTAAATGGGCTTCAACAGGCCCTGTTTTTTGACACCCCCCCACCCCCAGCTTTAAGTGCCTAGCAAGACAAGAACCTCCCTCCAAATAAATAACCCCTTGTAGGAAGAAAAAATGTACAAAATCTTAGGTAAGGAATTCAGAGAGAGGCTCCCTTCCAGGTAGGTTGAGCATGCAATGGGTATCAAGCTGTTAAGGAATCTGTCAGAACTGGCCTGAATGCTACAGTACCTTCTACTGGATGGAACTGAGACAAAGACTATGAGAAGGATAGGATAAATTAGATTCCCTTAACTAATACCTACTCCCCAGTAATAAGCTGCCAGCTGTTTCACAATTAGCAACTTGCAACACAATCCACAATACAAATATGTTCCCAAAATATAACAAAAGTTATTGACTAAATTGGAAAAATATCTATCCATCCATCCATCATCCAACCCGCTATATCCTAACTACAGGGTCACGGGGGTCTGCTGGAGCCAATCCCAGCCAACACAGGGCACAAGGCAGGAAACAAACCCCGGGCAGGGCGCCAGCCCACCGCAGGGCACGGAAAAATATCTAAAAAAAATAAATAAAACTATTTATAGTTAAGTCCAATCAAAATTCCTACAAATCATAGATTACAGAAATTAGAAAACTCAAACAAATTGCAGTATATTTACACTTCACAATACCTACAGTATAGGTTCAGGCAGTGTACTTAAACCTTACAAATGTACTTTTAACTGTTTGCTTTTACCAGCACTTAAAACATCACACTGTTAAAGAAGAACACAATAACCAAATCTATAATATGAGCAAACTTAATCACTAAAATCACACTTTAACTTAACAACTTTAGGGGCCCACAGACACACACACACACAAGCCAGAGGCCACCAAAATAAAACACTAACACAAACCCCCCTCGTTGCAGGCCTGGTCGACGCTCGTGAACGTGGTGGCCAAAAATGTTAAGGCCCATTCACTCTAACAAGCCAACATAAAAGGTCATAGTACTCACAAATAAGCGGAATGAATATCAGTGTCCATTGTCCAAACACAGCACTTCCACACTGTGGAAAAATGATGGAGTTGCCCTGCAAGCAGGCAGGCTCACGGCAAAACGCTGCAAGCGAAATGGAGCTAGTCCGTCCAAAAGGGGTGAAACTTGTTGTTTTTCCTCCTTGCCCGAGGAGCTGCCAGGCTTTCCTTTGGTCAAATGGAGTGCTCCAAAGTATCCCATGCCTCTTCGCAGGCTAACTCTGCTAGTTCACGTGAACACCAGCCTCCGAAAACCACCTAAAACTCAAATTCTTAAAAAAAAAAAAACCAACCATAAACATTATTAAGGGGAATATTATATTATATGAGTCTAGGGCTACACATTCAACAAAGTTCTTCTAACATCCTCAACAGATAATACCTTTCATGTTTTACCTAATCAACTGCATTGTTTTCTGAAGGTGTAGGTTTATCCTGAAATTGATGCAAGCAGCATGTTCCAAAAAAAGTTGGAGTGAGGTAGCTTAGGGCTAATAATGGTGTGACAAGTTGAAATGACAAGGGCATTTTACGCTCTAATGTGCGCAATATAATTAAAATAAAATCTCAGTGTGTAAAAGAAAAGGCAAACTCCACTTCTAAACATTCATGATCTCCTATACCTCAGACGTCACTGTCCTAAAAACCATCCTGGGTCTGTTATGGGATATCATGACTTAGGTTTGGGAATACTTCAGTAAATGTTTGCCAGTCCACAGCCGCATCCACAGATGAAAGCTAAAGCTTTACTATGCCAAGTAGAATCCATACATCAACACTGTCTAGAGAAGCCAATGACTTTTCTGGTCTCCGAATCATCTGAGGAAGAATGTGGCCCAGTGGAATCTTGTGTTGTGGTCTGATGAGTCAACATTTCAAATCATTTTTTGAAAAAAATAGTCATTATATTCTCTGGGCCAAAGAAAAGAACCATCCATTTTGTTACCAGTGGCTGGTAAAAAAGCCTACATGTGGTATAGCGGGTCCACAACTAAGAAGGAAAGGCCAGTTTTAAAATAGTCCATTTGGGTGTGTCAGTCGCCGTGGGCGCAATCGTGCAGCCGGGGGTGAGTTAATGAGTTAATTGGGGCGAGTCGCACCTGCACATGAGGGTGTGATCGTTCTCAATTGCTTTATTGGCTTTCTGCAGTACATGATTGAGGCACTGTGCCCACGGAACTGTATAAGAACGGTTCTGCACTGAGGAAAGAGACATAAAAGAAATGAAAGAAGGAAAGGCTTAGAGAGTGAGAGCAAGAGCGAGGCACTGGTGGCAGTGAAAGTGAGCGGACGGAACAGTTAGCTGATGAGAGAGGTCAGCGTGGTCAGGGGTCCCATGTGGAGCGAAGGATCAGCGCTCAAGGGATGGATCTCACCCACTGATGATGTGGAATAGTGGGTTCAATCGTGGAGGAGTCCAACCTAGGGATCCGAGGGACAACTGCATGTGCGAGAAGGAAGACGGGAGGACAACCGACTCCGATCGGTCTGGAAGACGCCTGACTGGGGTCGGTAGTGTGAGGACCGCAGCAGCTGAAGTCTTTCCAGCTGAGCAAAACTTGGGTGAGCTAAAGAGACTGGGAAGAGCTGTGCTTGGCTGGTGTGACCCAAATGTCTGCTGTAGGTTTTAATCTCGTTTTAGCCTGGTTTTACACACATGGATTTTTACTTGTTTTTATGGATTATTTATTTGAACACTTTTAAGAACTGCACTATTTGGACATTGTTTTTTGTAATAAAAGCACTAATGCACTTTACACCTTCCCCTTGCTTCGTTTGGTGTCCTCATTGTCCAGCTCATCCGGTTACATACTGATGGTGTCAGGTTCAAGAGACTCCCAGAAGAATGGTGGGAGCATGGAGCAGGACCCGCATCATCACATTGCATTTGTCATGGAATGGAGGTTTGTCACTGCATGTGGCATGGGTAACTTTCACAAATGTGAGGGCATTATTAATCCAGAAAGATATGTACAAATTTTCGAGTTATATTTACAAAATGTTAACTGTCTCTTACAGTGACATCCCTGCATTTTCTAACAGTGCAATGCCAAATCACATTCGGCCTGGGTTACAATTGTATGGCTGCATAAGTGGGGAGTACAGGTACAAGACTGGCCTGCCTGCGGTCTTGACCTTTGTCTTACTGAGAATGTGTGCTGCATTGTGAATTGAAAAATATGTCAACGAAGGACCTGTACAGTTGTGCTGCTGAAGACCTGAATAATAGATGAATGAGGGAAAATTCAGCTTACTAAGCTTAACCAACTCGTGTCTTCAGTGCCCAAATAAGTGTTAAAAGACAATAGTGGTGTTATACAATGGTAAATACTTCACTGCCTCATCTTTTTTTAAAGCACACTGCAGTCATCAGATTGGTCGTAAGTGTATATTTTCCATTAAAAAAAATCACAAGGTAAAACATCGAATAATGTGTTATTGTAGTGTTCTTAACGTAAAACTAGGTGAAAAGAATTTATGGTTCACTTTATGGTTTTATTACCATTTTCTATACCATCCCAACTTTTTTGGAAGTTTTATTTTTTATGTTTACTCGCACTGTATTAGGCTTTTTGCAGCTTTGGGTGTAAGGCAGTTGGACAGGAAACTGAGATGATGGCCCATTAGTGACAACAAAAGGGTTCAGGTATCACACAGTATAGCTTTGGGTTTACAGGAAGGGGTGAGATCAAATGTCCTGACAGTGCAGCTTCTTGGCACTGTGGAGAAAGAAGGAGATGACAATGTTAGCTGTAGTGCCCTCCTCGTCTCGGCGGGTTATTACATACCTCAAATGAGCCTGCGAGGACGTCCTCCAACACACATGTGTTATAATATATGGTTCTATTCAATAAGGGCACGCACAAAAAGGCGAGCTTCAAAAGGGCGACCTCAATTGGGCGCGGCGAATAAAGGTGCGTGTAAATAAAGGCGAGCTTCAAAAGGGCGACCTCAATTGGGCGCAGCGAATAAAGGCGCGCGTAAATACAGGCGAGCTTCAAAAGGGCGACCTCAATTGGGCGCAGCGAATAAAGGCAAACGCAACAAAATTATTAAAGAAAATTTATTAGATAAAGGCAATGATTGAACGTATAAAAAGGCGAAAGCAAGAATATTAAAACATCCAATTAATTAATGCATGAACTTCTAACGAACTATTTCTAAAGCTCTCTATATTTCATTGTTTTCTGCTGTTACTCATTGTTGTGTTCCATTTGATGCCACGTAGATATTTTATTATTATCTACTATTATTATCTATCTATTATTATCTAAATTATCTACGAACGCCTTTATTCGCCATGCTCAATTGAGGTCGCCCTTTTGAAGCTCGCCTTTATTTACGCGCACCTTTATTCGCTGCGCCCAATTGAGGTCGCCCTTTTGAAGCTCGCCTTTATTTACGCGCACCTTTATTCGCTGCGCCCAATTGAGGTCGCCCTTTTGAAGCTCGCCTTTTTGTGCGCGCCCTTATTGAAGGATACCACAATATATACGGTATACACAGTATATTGTAAATGTTGCTTACGTCAGTAGCTATCCAAACCAATGATTCCAGACTTGTCAGATTTGTTTGACTTTCACTGCGTGAAAGGGCATCAGCATTTTGAATAGCTGTTGTAATAAAGCAATAATAAAATTCAAATACAGTAAAACCCTCTAATAACACACTCCACAATACCATAAGCTGGGAAATAACGTCATCATCATTTGGCTGCCTTATTTTCCCCCAGCAGATCACAAAAGCATAAGGTTGGGTTGGGACTATCCTTGTTTAACCCAAATGAATAGTGCAATGCTTGACTCTGCTGATGTGCAGTGTACAACACCACAGCTGCTGACGCTCACAAGCTGCACTCTACACATTAAGTGGCAGTGAGGTGTATCTGATCGATTCTGCCATCAGTATTATCTCTGTTTAATACCTTCACTCAACCAACCACTATAGGTCAACAACTGTCATTGGGTCTAATTACAGTAAAAAGCACAGCTAGATAAGGGTGCCCAAAATCCTGGGTCCAGCTTCCAAGATTCCATTGGTGTAATTTTCATCTTGATATTTAGGCCCATCAACCTGGACCTAACAGGTCCTTTTAAAAACCCATGTAAATGCTGAGCGTAGTCAAAGATCAAGCTGCTTAGCTGAAAACAGAAACTGTGTCTCTTGTTAAT